>NC_056749.1:756891734-757029234 GCF_019279795.1 Protopterus annectens
ACACCGACAACCCTCCCCTCTTACCTCCCAACACTCAGACTTGCGAGAGATGCACTTATATATCCAAATTGGAAGCCACACACTCTCCAACCAAGACCGGAATAGATGGTCAAGAAGAGAACATCAACACTTGCACCACACCACATGGAACACATAGCTTTCACAACACTGAGACTAGAACATCTAAAACCCATAACATTGAATTCCACAACATCGAACTTCATAACATCGACAACTAAGTATGCCCAAGTTCTGCAGATTCATCAGGTTAATAGGAGAATGCACAGAGAATTGTCTGTTACACATGCCTGGTGGGGTGGGCATTAATAATAAGTACTGGAGCTGTTTCCTTGTAGAACATTTAGTGCTGATAGCACTTTTGTGTGCTGCAATAATTGCTACAAGAAATCTGGTAAAGTGCTAGACTAATAAGCTAGTAAAAGTGTAGGAGAGGAGAGAATTAGCAGATCTAAGGTAAAAATTGAAGAGCAGCTTACAAACATTCCTGGATACAGCAAACCTGTATCTGCGCTAGACTAGTTACAGGAAAGGTGGGAAGTAAGTGCAAATGCAGGCTTTTAAACCAGAAAGTTGAAAGAGATGGAAAGATTGCCCAAACGGCCAATAAACTACAATTTCTGGGTCAGAATGCACTTCTCTTGTGGTAGATAGGCTACCTAGTGCTTACCACTCCCACTAATAAGCTAGGAGCCTTCCCTCTAACACATATTAATGAATCCATCATCCATCTACAGTCATTTGACAAGCTAGTTTGTTAAAGGTAAAGCCTTCCTCCCAGACATTGTTGAATTATTGTTCCAAGTCACAGATGTACTGGAAGCAGGCAAGTCAGTTTCAACTGGTTAGCTCAGCCTGGGCAAGACTTTTGACACCATCACACATTCTCACTTTATTAACAAGCTAATTAAACCAAATGTAAAACCGTATGTTACCTGTTGGATAGTAAATTGGCTTAATAACCGATCCCAGTCTATTGTGTTTGAAGCATGATATAATTGAAACTGATCATTACTAGTGGTGTCCCTCAACCTTCAGTATTTGGACCTCTTCTCTTTGGTATTTACTTCTCTGATGGCAAGGTCAACCTTAATGGCCTGTAGCTGACCAAGTTTGCAGATGACTGTCAAATTCTTCAGCTAACTTCCAGAATATCCATAAAAGCCTAACACATACAAATAAATGGTGGCTGGATGACAATCTTAAACTAAATTTAAATAAAGTATTGTGCCCCTTGGCATATATGGGTACATATGTACTTGCCACACAGATGATGCCCCTTTGAAAACTGACATAGTTATTAGAGACCTGGGCAGTTTAATTGATGATGAATTACCCTTTTATCACTATATATCCACAGTTATTCGGAAATCCTTTTATCTAACCAGATGGATTAGCAGCTATATACCTTCTGGGTCAAGAGGAAGTACTCATACTTTTCAACTTCTTCCTGATCACACCCAAGTTAAAAAATAATGTCCCGTAATTACGTACTTATTTAAACATATGACTCAAACTGAAGGACTGCAGAGTTTTATCACGAATAGAATCAAAGGCATGTCCTTCTTGGGGTATAAAAAACACCTTAAAGCACTTCCTTTCTTCTCTGTTCAAACAAACTCTTGGGAAGGGACCTCTGCCTTGCCTAGAAGGCACCAAAGAATCCAATCCTATGCAACCTCCTAAACATCAGCAAAACAATCACCCAGATTAACCATTTATTTATTTGCTTTTCTTCACTGTGAAAGTACAACTGGACAATGTCACTTTCCAGCTAAGGACCAGGGAGAAAAGCTCCAAGAGAGAGAATACAAGTGGGGATTAACAACAATATCAAATACAACTGAAGATAAGAGAAATGAAAAAAATATAGATTAATATAAATGTATTTCCTGAAGGAATTACAAATAAAAAGGTATAAATACAGGAAATATCTGCATATGATATGAGCAGTATCCACCTGGTGTACTTGCATTTGAACTAACAAAAGGATGCCAGTTAGCACTTCTGGTGGATAGATTTAGGAAGAATAAGAAGGGGATGGTGAAGGTAGGAGAAAATGGAGGAAGTATTTTGTTTTGGAAGGATTCTGGTAAGGAGGAGTAGAATGAGCTTAGTAGAAAGGAGGTACGAAATGGTGGGCATGACAGGAGGAAGGGGTGTTTGTACATGAATATTTATGGAGATTGTGGAGTTATCTGTATATTACGTTGGGTGAATGAGTTGAGATCACCCAGGTGGATATGCAGTGTGACAAATATAGTTGGTGAGAAGGTGATGTGTTTAGTCCTAATTCGAATAGTGAGTGTTTGTAGTCATGTGCAGATAAAATGGAAGGGAATTCCAAAGTGTGGCAAAGTGAGGAGTAGAGGGCATCTCCATTTGAGTTACTGGAGAACTCCTGCTTGAGAGAAATTTAGCAGAGGATCTATCAGCTTCAGGAAGGGAAGTACTATGACAGGTGCAAAGACAGTGAAGTATACTTGTTGACAATGTATATTATTTTACATACTTGTTTAGTTGAAAGAGATTAAGGAGATTAGGGAGGTCAAGCCAATCTAACTGTAAGAGAATGTTGAAGTAATGGGTATATGAGGGTATGCTGGATGGGAATTATTATTATTATAGGTTTGCTCCAGTGCAGAAAGAAGGTTGGTGAAGGTTGAGTCAGCATAGATGAGAACGGAGAGATACAAAGCAGATACGTCTGGTAGATTCAGTGAGACGGGATCTTGTTTGTAGAAGACTGGTTTTCAATGGGTTACTTTGGTGATTTGCTGGATGTGGAAGTTAAATTTATTTGTTTTATCTCTGGTTAATGCTAGCAATTTAGTGTGATTAGCCTATTCAACTGAGGTCCAATTTGAAGAAGTATAGGTGAACATGGTTGCAGAATTTTGGTGGGCTTTAGAGGTCAACAGCATCTATTTAGTTTACTTGGGGTTTATGAACAAGGTTGAAGTCATTAAACCAGGATTTCATGAAAGAGAAAGACTGCTGCATTAGTATACGGAGCTCATGCCTGGATTTGGCAGAGCAGATAACAATGGAATCATCAGAATATAGAATCATGGTAGAGTTAATGGAATGAAAAAGATGATCATTGATAAAAATGTTGAATAGGGTATGACCGAATATGGATCCTTGTAGAACTCCAAAATGAGTAGTAGGGAATATGGATCCTTGTAGAACTCCAAAATGAGTAGTAGGGAATATGGATCCTTGTAGAACTCCAAAATGAGTAGTAGGGAATATGGATCCTTGTAGAACTCCAAAATGAGTAGTAGGGAAGAAGAAATGGAATATAAACATGTAAAACTTTGAATTCTGGAGAGGTTGCAGCTAAACCATGAGAGGAAAGAATCTGAGCCACCAAGATGTGAAACATTTTTAAAGAAGTTTAGGGTAAGAGACTGTACTGGAAGATTTGGATAATAGACCAATAAAGACTGAAAATACCAAGGAGTTGCTATTTCTATGCAAGTCAGTTGCATGCAAATGAAGTTTGGTAACAAACCAATCTGGCCAGAGACATCTTTAGGTGGGGGTCAGATAGAAATAGTAATAGGAATTAAGAAAGTAGGGGAAGGAAGCTAATTGGTGGGTGAAAGGGTTAAAAGGGAATGTAGGAAGATTGGGGCGAAATGAGGTAAAGGTGGAGAGGGGTTTATTTGGTTTTATATAAGTGTAACTGGGTAAGGAATCACATTTTGTGTGAACTTGCTACCCTCCCTCCCTCCCTGGTTTTTTTTTGGAACTTTGGGGATTATGGATATACTATAAGTTTGGGTAGGCCTCTGGTGTTGCTCATTTCAATGAGCTGGGAAAGGAGACGGAGCTCTTTTTCACTGCTTGATAAATAAATAAGCGAATGGATGTAAGGGCGCTGCTTATTGGGTTGGATGTTTAATTCAATAAGCTGGAAATGAAAGTGAGTGATGGGACGCTGCTTGATAACTAAATAAGGGAGCGGAGCTAAGGATGCTGCTTTGGTCAGGCTGAGCGAGGTCACACTGCCCTAGTTAACAAGTTATATGGATGTTTATGCTCTGATTAATAAATAATACTGGTCAATGGTTATGTTTATGGAAGTTTAATAAAAGTCATCAAATGTCATTCGGTGTGATATGTTTATTGATGGGGACCAGGACAAAAGAGGATAGAGGAGCTGATTCGGCACCATGAGAAGAATGAAAGACATACTTTGAAGAGGACAGCAGGTTTTTAGACAGTAAATAGTTGAGCAGTTGGAGGTGGATACATTTTTCAGGATTTTTGATAATAGAGAAAGGCTAGAAATATGTCTGCTGTTATTCATTTCTGCAGAAAACCTCCCTTTGTGGAGTGGATGGCTGTAGGAGAGTTACAACACTGATCAAAATGACATTCTTGTATGGGTAACAACCAAAAGCAATAGCACATACTCCAAGGGTTATTTGTTGAAGTGTTTGGTTTATCATTTTAGATGAAAGCATTAAACACATTTTATAAATCAATCTATTTTAAGTATGGATAAACCCCATACTAACAAAATAATGGGTACAAAATTATAGTAAGGTCCTGAGAAGATGAACTCATTATACTGGGAACTCTAGGGTCATAATTTACACAGCAGTATGTTCGTTATGTGGTTCATTTTATGTGGGTATGATAACAAGATTGTTGCTTAAGCACAGGTTGGAAAACATATACCATTAGACTGAAGACAGAAGAAAATGCATTACACAAACATTTTACATTTTTATATGGAATTTATCAAACTTGTATTTTTTGTTGTTGATCACAAAGAGGATATGAGAGAAGATGGTTTTTGTAAACAGATAGTAGAGAAGAGAAAAGAAACTAAGTGGCAGTTGTGACTCCAGGCAGACAACTATTCGGGTTTAAACACTACTATTAACATTAAATTTCTTTATCATAAAATTAAGTCACTAAGTAACTAGGTTATGCACAATATTAATGTAAGAGCTCTGGCTATTTGTTTAAATAATTTTCATTAACTAATACATTGATTATTAACTTGCAAATGTAACATGCAACGGAATTAATGGCATGCAGAGTTTATTTATGCTCATTTCCAATTATTCTCCTTAATACTTCATTTTAGACAAAAGAGCTGAATAAATTTTATAAATCCATCTTGTTTTTATGCCAATTTCAAGATTTTCTTTTACAAGATGTATTGATTAGGATAGTTTGGCAATGGCAGTTTAAGGTACTCACTGGGGAGGTGGTCACGGGCTAGAATAGTTGGCTTGAGTTTGGAAAGATGTTTACATATTTTGGAGGTAGGAATAGGTTGGGAAAGCAGTGATTTTGGGGAGCAGTAAGCTGAATGTTTGGTGGAACAGGAGTAAGGTCAGTGTTAGATAAAGAGGTGGCAGAATTAATGATGTGGGAGTCAAAAGGTAGGCTGGTTCATTACAATGTGGGTTAAGTTGGGATGGTTTGCCATGTTGAAGGATTCGAGAGGTAGGCCAGACCAGAATTGTTTGAAGTGAGTGATAATGGAGATGCTGGTAGGTAATGGTATAGTTTTACTTCTCATCAAAGTCTTGGGTTTAGATAGCATTTCCAAGACCTTGGTAGATTTGAAAAGAAAAGAGGAATCTAAGCCTTGTCATGCTGTTTCATGAATTGTTTGGTGAAGGGAGGCAGGGAAGAAGGGGTCACGGATGGATTTGAGTGTTTTCCATCTGAATGAGGCTAGTACATTTAGAATGTTTAAAAAAATTGTGGTTGAAATGTAATACAGCATCACTGACAGGAAGTTTTTTTTAAACATTTCAACTGTATAGGTGAAAGGTTTCACAGAACTCTTCTCTGTTCAACTTTGAGTGGTTTCGTACATAGTTGAAATTTATAGATTTAACTGTTGGACAGTGACAGTGAATGGCAAAGGTAGGGTAGTGTTCACTTAGAGAGTCAGGCAAAATGCCTACTTGGGAAATATTGTTGGGGTTGCTTGTTAGAATCAAGGTTTTTGTGTCCAAGAATTTGTTAAATCTGGTAGGGGTATTTATGATGATTAAATCTGTAGTGACTGCAGAAATTTGAAGACATGTTTGGTGTAGTAGTTGAGGAATACAAGTTACAGGTATCCCAGTTAACATTTATGTCTTTTAATACAATGGTTTCTTATGAAATTTTCCCTCACTGATTGCAATGTTGCCAGTCTGGCTGGGTAATGTGTAGCAGGAGATTACACAAATTTTTTTGTGGTTGCAGAGTTTCAGGGTAGATACTTTCTTATCAGAGTTATTCAACGTTGGTGTTATCAGGAGGCGAGGCTGGGTTTGAAGGTAGTTTACAAACACTACAGTCGCTTAGCTAGCATGCTTAGATGGGTGGTTCAGTTGAAGATGTTCTAGCCTAAGGGTAACATTTCTTAATATGGGGCAGATGGCTTTAATAATGTCTTTGTTAATACAAGGCTGTAGAATTTTAAAGTATCCTGGTATGTAGGGGGTGAGACTGATATTTATGCTACCAACATTGAGACCTACAGTTTAAGGTTGTGAGAGGGAAGGGGTAATGTGGAGTTAATTATGGTTGTGGGGATAAACCTGAGTGGTGCTGGAGAAACATAGCTGGGGGTATTGCTACTTGTTAGAAGTAGTAGGGGGTTCAGAACTGTGGAGGAGTAGTGGTAGAGTGGTGGTATAGCAGTGGTACAGTAGTACCACTGACTCAAGCCTTCTGGATTACCTCTGTTTTCTTTGTAATTGGAGGTGTTTGGGGTAAATAGCAGAGAATCTAATAATCATCTGCATTTCTGTATGGTTTGTGAATTGGACAGAGCTTGATTGTAAGACTTCTCCTATGTACTAGTCCTATGTACTGCAAACAATATTTCTGAATACTGGCAAAAATTTGTAAAGAAGTACCAGTGAGACATTGGCCAAAGCAAAAATAATCAGATGGAAAAGAAATCCAGTCTTCCTTTATAGAAGAAATAACCTGCACACGAGGTATAATATTTTAAGCAGACAAAGCTATTGTAACTAACAACCTTAGAGAACAGACTGTTGGAAAAAAAAAGATGAGTTCCATTTTGGCAAAACTGTAAATAAGACAAAGCAAAGGGGGCAGCTGCCCTGGATGCAGTCTGTTAGGCAGTGTGATTGGCATTTGCTAATAGAGCCCAAGAATTTAAGAATGACTACAAGTCAGTGCAATCAGTATCATGATACATTAGTAATGTAACTGTATGGACCAGCTCTTTGTTATAGTCCAAGTGCTCAGATTATGTGAGTTCATTTTTGCTGCTTCAAAGGAAAGATGCTTATTTTATTTATTTCTTTATTTTGGTCCTTAACTTTGGGTTGAGCCTGGGGAGGCCCAGTGCACCACATGACCTAGTATTTTTGAATAATTTAATGCAAGGAAAGAGTAAATACCACATATATTGACTGAGAACGTCAGCACAGACAGAAAAATGGTAGACAGCCATGACGGTGTACAGTTTGTACCATGATAAAGTCAATGAGAAATAAAGGTTACCTTAAACAGTACCGGGCAGTTCATGGAGGAAATTAGTACATTGCTACTAATTTTGCAAATAGATTTCCCCCAAATGGAAAACCAAAAGAATGGCATTAAGGAGGCATTTCCTCACCCCTACACAAAGATGATTACCTTTATTCTAATCCATTTCTCTAAAAATATGAACAAAAAGATAAGACAAACCTTCAAAGTAAGTAGAAACATTCTTACTCCTTAACTTTCACAATCTCACTATTCCTGAATAAAATTTGATTTAATCTATTAACTTACTGCCATTATTACAAGTGAAGGGATATTAGAATGATGCAAAAACAGAAATCTTACAGGGTGGTAGACCATCTACTGGAATGGACGTTTATTAAATCTATTTATCCAATGTTACTGCAGTGATACCATATGTTATCAAACACATGCATTCTGACTGGACACATTTGTTTAAAGAAATAACATACTTGACATGTATCAGATGGGATACAACCAAATGGCACAGAGTATCGGGTGGGGTATATGACAGAAGAATGCCAAAGAAGCTGAATAGTAAGGGGTGCAAACCAGCACTCCTGTATGGTACGGAAACCTGGGCCAAAAGCAAACCAGCTAAAGAAACTAAAGGTGATGAAGATGATGTGCCTTAGACAGGTGGTAGGGTGCACTGTGGGGCAGATGAAGAAATGAGGAGATAAGAGTGGAAGCCAAAGTAGCTCTGACTGCAGAAACAATCAAACAGAAGACATTAAGCTGGTTTGGGCACACATGCAGGAAAGCAGAAGACATTCTTGTAAAGAAGATACGGGAAAGACCAGAAGAAGGAAAGGAAAAAAAACGAGTGTCAGAGAAGGCAGGGAGTGGCACTGAATAGAGAGGGGTGGGGACAAGCGACTTGACACCCCAACCCCATGTAGAAAATGGGAAAAAGAGAGTTATAATAGTGTTGATGACGTGCATTAATTATTATTCTGAAGTATCCATAAGTAATGACAGTAACAGACACCATCAGTAGCAGTCTGGTAGTTGCATTGAAGTTGTCTTCTCAAAGCATAACACAGCTAACATTATTATACTAGACAAGAATGTGCAGTTCATAAGTATTAAATTTAAGGGTTGGGAGTTTTGATACATATTTATAGGACCATAATACTAACAACCAAAAGACCAAGTAGAGAGAACTATCCAAACAATGAAGACCAAGAAGAAATGGCATTGCTATCTTGCAAAATTGGAATATAGGAATACTGCACTGAATAATCTCCCTTCACTTATAAGCTCATGTACTATTGGGTATAAGATTAAACTGTAACTTACAAAAAAAAAAATTCGACATTATTAATGGCAGAGAATTAAGGTGAGGTAAATGAGATTTTGGACAGAAATTCGCAAATGAGGAGATGATATGTAACTTAAACGACTCTTAGAAACGCTTACATGAGACAGTCTCAGAATCTATGAGGAGATGATATGTAACTTAAACGACTCTTAGAAACGCTTACATGAGACAGTCTCAGAATCTATGAGGAGATGATATGTAACTTAAACGACTCTTAGAAACGCTTACATGAGACAGTCTCAGAATCTATGAGGAGATGATATGTAACTTAAACGACTCTTAGAAACGCTTACATGAGACAGTCTCAGAATCTATGAGGAGATGATATGTAAACGACTCTTAGAAACTTTACATGAGACAGTCTCAGAATCTATGAGGAGATGATATGTAACTTAAACGACTCTTAGAAACGCTTACATGAGACAGTCTCAGAATCTATGAGGAGATGGTATGCAACTTAAACGACTCTTAGAAACACTTACATGAGACAGTCTCAGAATCCAGAAACTGTGATAGGGTTTGCAGTCTGATGGCTCTGTTATTGGTTGAGAAGTTGAACAGAAAGCCCTTAGGGATCAAGGAAAAATGGTCTGTTGTAGAGGAGAAACCAACAATATCTCCACAGGATTCTGTATTCCAGGTTCTGATGCGATCTTAGAAATGCTGAAATACAAATATGTAGAATTACCATGTCAGAAGGTAGTCTTGCATGAAGAGACCGTCTAAGAGGAAGTGACCTCAAAAGTACCGGACCAACACGAACTACCCCACAGTAAGTCTAGAACTGAAGTCAGTTTGGATTCCAGTAACCCTGTGAAAACATTCAAATGCAAGTACGCGAGTGAGTCATTAATACACTAGCTAGATATATAGAGAACCTATAAATTAGTTGTAAACTTCCAGCAGAAACCATATACAGAAATTATTAAAATACTCTGTTTTGAAATTTGTGAGGTCTTATTCTATTCAGTGGAGCTGTGAGTGGCAGGTTACCATGTGGTTATTCTAAAATGTATGACAACTGTATATGCTATATATTTCCTTACAGCAGAATAGATTATCTGTAGGTTACATACAATGATAAAACAGAGTAGGATATCTTCAAGAAAGAAGAGCAGTTCTGTAAGTTTGTATGTTGCAGGTTTATCCCAGAAGCAGTTGTTTAGTTGAATTTAAAACTTCATGGAGGATGGTCACACATTCAAAGTTTGCTAAATCATTACTTTACATTCTGATAGACTTTACCCATATTATAGTGCTCTGTGCTTTGCTCCCAGGACTTTCACAAAAAAAGAGACTGTGTTATACTTTACCTGGTAACCAATCAAATAAATGAAGCATAGCACTGAAAGCTAAGGATAAATCAAGAAATATTTTACTGGTGAGCATACACTTCTCCAACTCTCTGAAAATATGGTTGGATAGAAACAGCATGACATTTTTAGTATTGGAACTTGACTGAACTATTTTTTTTTATTTTCTTTGGCAAGTGAAAAAAACAAGTTGCAATGGAACTGAATAGAAGGTTCCATCCACAAATGCCAATGAGTAACTCCTTTGTGATGCTTTGCAATGACAATTTGCACCATCAGGGAGGATTTTCATGTACACAGAAAATAGCTGCAAAATAGAGAATGATTCTTCAGTGACTTAGACAAAACAAAATTCCAAAGAAAGCTGAAGATTTTAACTGTGCTGCAACTTTTCTTGGTAAATAACATTGTATTAGTAGAAAAAAATTACCACTGACAAATAACATAGCTATGTCATTAAGAACACTTACAAGCAATGCCTCCATTTCAGGAATTTAATCTCAGAACAGAGTACATTTGGAAGCAAGATACATATGCAAAAAATGCTCTGAATAAACAGAAATGATAAAATCTAGTCTACATCATCAGAAGAATCAAACAAGAGAAGCAGAGATCCCAATAAAAGTTAGAGATGAAAAACTAAAAGAAATGAATACTGGAATACATTTCTATTCAATCAAATGTTATGGTGATAAATAAGATTATATAGAGAAAGAAGAAAAGAAATAATCAAAGAATCTATGTGATACCTGAAATAATGGATTGGACTGATATAGTACATTTCTTAAGTTGCTGGATAGCCAAGACGTTAAAGTTACAAGTGGGCTATACTTTGGTAGAATTAGGACATGCAAATGTCTAAAAAAAACCTCCAACAAATTTGAACTATCCTCAAAGATCATTAGTCGTAAATGTCCTTTTTTTTCTTTGACAATTAATTGGTTCTAAATGTAGCTTAATTTAAACTCACTTGATAGGGTATGAAATGGAACAATAAGGTGTGCTAAATGTTGTTGTGTCTTTCGGCTTTTCCCGGTTAGGGGTTGCCACAGCGGAACTCCGGTCCACTAATGATTGGTGGTTGATTTTTACGTGCCGAGTTACCAGCCCTGATGCACAACCTTCAACGAAGGTACGCCCATTCATGCATGTCTCCACGCAGAAGACGCTCTAGTTGAGAATCTAACTGGACAGCGTCTTACTGTGAGGCGACAACGCTACCGCAGCACCACCACCGCGGGTTAATAAGGTGTGCTAAATAATGTATTAAAAAACCTATGATGAAGAGGACAGTGCCCTAGCCTTTGGTAAACGTACTAAAAATGATATTAAATCTTACATTTTGGACACTTCTAGGCTGAAAATGTTTCTTAACAGTGGTATAAGAATATTTTATTCTTTAGTTGAAATAATAACATATGAACACACTAAAACTGACGTTTAATTCTGAGGAAATGGAATCAAACCAGACTCCTTTGAAGAGACAATCAGAGAGATAACTGAACTATTGCAGCTTTCAAATAAAGTAAGTAATAAAGAAAAACTACTGTGGATAATGAGAATTTCAAAAAATTATTTGTTTAGTGTTTCACTTTTTGGGGGGGGGTTAATCAATTGTGTATAGAGTTATTTCAGTTATTTGAAATATTTTATTAATGTTTCATTAGGATGCCAGCATTATTCTTTGATGGTATATTCTGAAAACATCTGAAAATGCTAATTTAAAATATTTAAAGATCATCACACCGACAATACAAGGTAAGCCAGCTTACTCTGACTTGCACAAAAGTTAATACGGGTTTAAAAATGTTAGCTCATGCAAGCAACTTGTTTTGCAATTGAGACAGCATATTTCGCTATATGACAGCCTGTAGTTAGAGTATTACCATAACAATATTGATGAGAAAAGTTTATAGTTGAAAAGAAAGAATTTCTTTCTGTGAAAGCTTGAATGCTGATTTAGATATTCTTTCTAAACCTTAGATGGTTCTGCATGCAGATCTTCACTGCTCTTTCAATCTAGAGCAAGTGGTGTGTCTCACAATATTTCTATTGCTTTCTACAAACCAGGATTTAGTGTTTGTTTATAGTGAAATGACTTGTTGGCCATCTATGACCTGGCTGCATGCATGTGAGCTAAAACGTTGAGAAAACACTCCAAAGGGTAGGATATTGCATTAAGTTAAATTGTTAAGGGGATGCCTCAAACAGTGGATTGTACTAAAAGGAAGTGTTTTTTTTTTTTATAAAAAGTGATAAAGTGATAGTAGCTGTCAAGAAAGTGAAGTTGGTTCTGCGGCTAAGAAAGTGTCACATGTAAATGACTGGAAGTTACTAGGCAATACAGTATAAATTAAAACTTTCATTTTTGTTGGATGGTGTTACATCTATGTCAATGCTGAAGATGCAAGATTTGTTATGCTTGCAAAAAATAACATATATATATATATATCTATATACAGATATATACATATATATATATATATATATATATATATATATATAGATAGATAGATATACATTTTTTGCATACATATATGGGTCTACTTCATTTCATTGAAAACTCTTTTGACTGAAACTCATTTTGTTGAAAGCTCATTTCACTGAAACTCAGCTGCCTAAGCACAATTCACTCAAAGCTCAAGTCACTGAAACCTCATTTGACTGAAACTCATTTCCCTGAAAGGTATATGCCCTGTTCCCCACTGTAGTGCAATCCTGGAGTTAGTATATACAGTAAGGAGTGGTGTGTGGGGGGGGAAGCTGCCCACATTGGGGTGTGTGGGGGGCATAGCCCCCACCTATTTTAAACATTAAACCATAAACATGGATACTTACAAGTCGAATGAATAACTCTTTCCAGAAGACAATATATATACCACCCCCCTTACTATATATACTAACTCCAGTATTGCACTACAGTGAGGAACAGGGCATATACATTTCAGTGAAATGGGTTTCAGTCATAGCAGTTTTCAGTGAAGAGAGCTTTCAGTGAATTGTGCTTAGGCAGCTGAGTTTCAGTGAAATGAGTTTTCAATGAAATGAAGTAGACCCACACACACACATATATATATATATATATATATATATATATATATATATACACACACACACACACACACACACACACACACACACACACACACACACACGGATTCACTTCACATGTTCAAAATTCTTAAATATCGAATTTCAGAAGCTCGAGCCCATAAAGTGGAAATCATAAAAGATCGAAAACACAGAAGCGCGAAATTCAAAATCGCGACTTCTGTACTACACACAAAGCACACACATACACACACCTTCCTCCCTACATACAAGCACACAACCCTATCCTACATACTAGCAGGGGGCAAGCCCCACTGCACCCCCCCATGTGGGGGGTTGTGCACCCCACCCTCACCTGCTTAATTATACTAACTCCAAGGTCACACTGCATACACAAACACATGAAACACCACCAAACAAGCTACATTCCCCTCACACACACACATCACAGTAACAAAACGCACTAACACAACACACACTACAGCTCCTACCTAAAAACCCTTAACCTGAATCCATGAACAGCTAATTCAACATCTCCGAAATGCGAGATTTTGAATTAGTGGTAGAACCAGTCAGTCAAACTGCAGAGAAGCCAAAGTGGAAGCTTTACTTGTTGGCATAATACATCAGAATTTTATATATTCAAACATAACAAGAACATCACTGCTGGAGCCTTAAAACACTCCCCAACATTGCACCCTTTTCCTGAAGTGGAAACAAACTCTGCAAGGAAGAATCAGAAATTAGGTAAAAGCTGTCTGACCCGATGATCTTCCAATAAAGTTATGCAGATAACAACCATATGATTTTGTAGCAACTCTGTGGGACTTATTTAATATGCAGTTGTCTCATATATGCCCTCTACTACATCATGGAAAGTGGCTTGCATTACAACTCTTCTTAAGCAAGGCAAAGATCCTATATTATTAGACACTTACAGGCTCTTTCTTTTTTCAAACAGATCTCATTCTTAACAGGTATATCAATGATTTAATAATAAGAATGTTCACATGGTGTAGTATCAATATAATCCACTGCACAGCTTACAGCTACAATTTTAAGTAGAAATGTTAAGCAGCGTTTTTGTAAAGTGTCCTAACCTTACCTAGTTTATAAGTTAGATTGCTTTGTCTTTCCTGACAGCTATTGCAGCACCATATGACAACTAAAATACATGCCTAAAGTCTAGATTGTGTATTTCCACTCCTCTCAGTGTTAAATATGGAAAAAAACAAAATGTTCACTATTTCCCAAATTATTCATTTCTGCAATTCAACAACTGGCAATAAAATTAAGACAGGCACTTTCTACTACAGTGATGGTGAGCATGACTCCTATAAAGAGGTTATTTATATGCTGATGACGTTTCTCTTATATTATCTGATGCTTGCGTTTTATTACACAGAGTTATATAATAATGATCAGGGTTTTTGCTACTGTACCTAAAAAGTAAACTGAGAAATCATGGGCGCTCGACAGAGGTAAACATGATCAGTAAATACCAGAAGTAGATCTGAACTTCAGTGGGTCCAGAAGGTCCTTCGACATAGGTAAACATAAGTAAATCCCAGAAGTAGATCTGAATTTCAGTGGGTCCAGAAGGTCCTTCGACATAGGTAAACATGATAAGTAAATCCCAGAAGTAGATCTGAACTTCAGTGGTTCTAGGTCAGTAAAGTTCCAGCAACCAGGAAACTATGAGAACTACATAGTACAAATGTGTCATCCATAAAACTATATTTATATTCACAAATAGTCCCTGTGTGTCTTCCTCAAACTTAGGAGATGAATGTTATTACACCTGCTCTGATTCCAAGATTCTGTATGCAATAATTACATCAATGATATTTTCTAATAAACATTCTACCAGCAGCTGCCAACTGTGGATACTAAAATCCTTCAGGTGCCAGGATAGCTACAGTGGGACTTGAAAAGTCTGAATAAAAAGATGGCTGGTTTTCAGTTCCAGAACTTATAATACATACAGTGGCAGACCAGTGTAATATTTTTACATTATGGTAAAATAAGAAGTGGAAGCAGACAGCTATCATATAGCTCCATAGCACAAAAGGGAAATGATTTCCTTCAGAGGCCTATTGTGGCAAATAAGTTGGCTGATTTTGCCTGACACTGCAGTTCCTTTTGTATTCTCACACAGAAGAAGCCTTTGATCACAATCTGCATTTACTTTGACCTTATCAGTTGGTGCTATAAAGGCAATTTTTATACCCTTACTACATTCCCTGGTATGCAACCACATGTTTTATTTCTTTCCATAATTTATTTTTCTCAAGCTGCATTAGTCTTTCACATACAGTCTCTCAGGAAGATACCATTTCACAGTTTGTCACATTTTGCTTTGCTCAGTTGTCCACTTTTAACTGTTCTATAGTTGTTGCCTGTAAATCACAAAAGTTTCAGAATCTTTCACTGCCTATGTTTTCATTTCTGTACACTGCATTTTTTCTGTACATCCTTTGTCTCCAAACACTGCTTTATTATACTTTGGTCATGTATGGATGAGCCTTGCCTCGATTTATTCTTAATGGCTCAACATTTCTATTTACAGACAAAGAAACAGAAATATGAGAAATTCTGATATGGGTATAGAATGAGGACTTCAGCTTAGAAATTTCAAACTGCATGGTTTCTAAGTTCTTATGTTTAGATCCCTGGATAGCTCTATATTTTCCCCGAGTAAAAAAGACCTAGAAGGACATACTGTTTTCAATGAAGAAGACTTATGCTGTAAGCACCAACTTAAGATGCACTTTGTAAAACTCTGGGGGATTTGAAGACTTCACTACTCCACCTCTCTAATAAGAGCTCCAAATATAGTTTACCTGTCTAAGGTTATCAGGTTGTCAAAGCCATTTCTTCTTCTCAGCAGTTGTGCCGTTTCTGTTGTAGCCTGTCTGTTACTGATTAGTTCACCTTAAAAGCCATACAGTACTTTGAATGTTCTGCCAAAATGGAATGATTAGTGTTGGCTAATGCCATTCTGTGTCAGCAAAGAGCAGAGCCCCACAGAGCTACTTTGAAGTAAATCAAGAAATCACACTATTTTTAAAACATTCATGTTCTAACAGAGAAAGCAGAAATCACATGGGATGGGTAACAATTCACTTACTTTCAAGGATAATAAAGTGAGCACTACTCCATGCAGAACTCATTATGCTTTGTTTCATTTCAGTGAAAAGATGAGTCTTGTTCTTTTTAAGCACGGAACCTACTGCAGAATTACAGCATGAAAAGTAAAGAAATCATAGATTTCTGTTGTAATCATAATACATCACTTTTTGCAGGTGCATAAGCGCTATTATGTTTTTGTGTGTAGAGAAAGGACAGGAGGATGTCACCATCTAAGGATACACATCATGAAAAGTGGTACTGCTAGTAACATGCCAAGTCCTGAAAATGGTTACACAAAACTGAAACCAAAGCAAAAGTGATTACAAGACATCTTACCAAGACTCGTTTTCCGCAACATGTGAGATACTGACAAAGCGGTTAAAAGCAATTATCCAATAATTTGGAGCTAATACCATATTATCATATGCAGAAAAAATAAAAATAAAAGACAGAAATAGGGGGTAATGTATGAAAAACATATAACTGGTTTTCTAAAGCAAGATGGCTATGAAATTCATTTTAAAAAGGATTTGGAAATGTGTGATTAATAAAATGTACACGCAAATGAACTAAGTCGCTGGTTAAAAATAATTTTTTTCAAAATGATATTTTGGAGAACATGTGGCTTCTTCCCACAGCCAAACTATTCTTTCATCAATCAGCAATACAACAATACCTCTCTTCTGACATGTGCATGTGCACGTGGGTGCAAATACACACGTGCACACACAATGCAGCACCAGAATAATATAGGAACTGTCATCGTTGAGTTCTTTTTATTAAAAAAATAAACCTGTCAGTCACTGCAGGGCACAACCCATTTAATGAGGTATAAATGACTAAAGTCTGTTACTGAGCATGTGCAATTATCTGAACATACTCAGTGTGCATATACTGTTTTCACCTGTAACCTCTGTGAAGGGGAGGAGCTGGGAACAGTAAAGCTTTTCTTGGTTTGTATCATCATCTTAAGTAATCCAGAGTGTCTGCAGACTGAATTTTAAACTGATTACTTACTTAAGTGAAGTTGTAGAACTAATTACACATTAACAACTTGTTGGTCTACAGTTTGGATTTCTTGGTTTTTAAGTGCTGACTTGGATTTCACATGGTTCTGCAAATTTAAACGTCTTACTTATGTCAGTATATAACATTTAAAATTAAACATATGTATGGTATCTGGGAATATTAGCTCAAGATTTATTTCTGTAACTTGAAAGCTGACCTCGATATTAATTTGTTCAGTTCTGAAGTTGCAACTTTACTTTGTATTTACAGTAAGGTTGTACATGTGTGTGTGTGTGTGTGTGTATACATACATGTGATTGTGTGATGTTTAGTCAGTGTTTCAACAGGTAGTACAATTGCCTTTGATGCTGAATGATCAAAAAATATGGGCTCTATTCCCATATCAGGTTCTAGGGATCATTTTCCAATAGTGAAACTAAAGATCAGCATGGGGGAGGTGCTGTATTCCCAAGTGTGATTTGAATGAGATGTTAAACCAAGGCCCCATCTGCCTTAGAGGAGTGTAGATTTCTATTTTCTCATGCCTTAACTTTTCTCATGGAGTTTAAAGCAAAAGGTAAGTGTATTTGCACTGTAGTAGTGTTAACTGTGTATTACTTTCAGACCTGTGTATCTGCAATAAGGAAAGGCATATTTACAGGACACCTCATTTTGAAAATAAAACTACTGTTTCTCATTTGTTTATGGATCATACTGTTAAAGTAGATTAGTTGTTTTTCAGATTTTTACTCCCCCCCCCCATATCAGTTGACCATCAACCTCCCACCAGCAAATAAGCCCATTTGTTCCCCTCTAACAGGGCTAGTTGTCAAACGTGGACTAACATTCAGACTTTCTTCAGATGCAGTTTTCATTTCTGCCATTTTTTTTCCTGGGGCTAACTCTGCACACACACCTAGACAATCTGGAGGGGCATGCGATGAACCATATGTAGAGGGTGTCCCCTTACTTCTTTATGTGGCATTTTCTTCAAACAGTACTGCCATTCCCCTGGAAAGACATGCATTGGTCTCTAAAGACTCTACCTAGGATGTCCATGTATCCTGTGTGGCACTGTGTGCATGCAACCTCCTTCCAACTACTGGTCTACAGGTGATCAGATTGGAAAGGATCACCCAGACACTGTCACAGCTTGACACTGTCACAGCTTACTCTGAGGGAAAGGTTAGTTTGTTTTTGTTTTCTTGTATTTTTTATTACTTCACTGTCTTTTTCTATTTTGTATACTGTAATTTATTTTCTTTACAATGTGTTTTACTTGTATTCTGCTTGCAAATGCATATTGAAACTTGAAGAGAGACCCCAGCTTGGTCTCTTGTAAGTCAGACCTTCTTACCCTGTTACTATTGTGTTCTTAAACACCACTGTCTTTCAAGTTGCCTGCCCCTTATGTTAATTTGTTGCTATATCTCCTTCCATATCTCCTTTCTCTGGCTGGTGTCAGTAAGCACAAATTTCTCATTTTGTGTAATCACTCACCTCCAACTATTTAAATTTATTGACCATCCCACTGTATCCCATAGTACCTGAATAAAAAAGTGCCGACCCCCTTTCAATCTATCCTGCTCTTTTAAAGACAGTGGCCCTCCTCTTAGACAGCTAAAACTTAAATTACCCACTTTTATATCTATCTATGCAGTGTACACAGCAGTGTTTAGGATAAACCATTTTTTTTTATCTTTAAACATCTATTGTGAAACCAACAGCTATTGGAGAGCCCACATTCTGCCTCTCAGTAGTCATCTTGTAATTAGTGCTTCTGTTTTCTCCTGGTGAGAGAAGTAGTGCAGGGGCATTATTTCCTGGAGACTGTTAATCACCAGAAAGCCTAATCACTGCTTTATAGGTGACAGCTTGGAATCTGTGCTTATATTCTGGTCCTGGCGAGAGAAGGAGCAGAGTGCATTGATCCTGTTTCTGGTTGGAGAGTGCGTGTCTGTGCTAAACGTACCTGATTGGTCTGGTGCTATTCGAGGCATCTACCAGAAAAAGGCTACAGACCCTTGCATCACCTGGTCCAAGTCTGTGGATCTCCAAACAGGCTGTGGCCTGTTTCTCTTCTTGGGATTGTTGCTAACATTTTGCTTCTGGTAACAGAAGAAGCAAAGGAGAAGTGTTTCCCAGCAGGAGTGCAGCTGTCATGAGACCAGCACTAGTAGTAGCCAGGCAGTAGCCATTCATTTGACTCCCTCTTTTCATAATTCTTGACAAGCTAATTCTTTGTTTTCGGGAAGCACTGCTTGATTTGTTTCTAACTTAAGAATATCTGCCCAAGTACTTTATCTTTACATTTTCAGGGTCTAGGTATTAGTTTCCCCTCAAGTATTTGGTAGTGCTTTGCAAAGACTCAGAAACCTTGAGTGACATTTTTCCTGTAAAAGCTCAATTGAAATTTTTCATATACCTAGTTGCACACAGGACAACTAGTTTGCAGTGACAAGCACTGTCCACATAGTTGCAAACTAGATACTCCTGATGTAGCTGATATTCTCACTCCAACTGTCTAATCAATAAAAAAGGGTGTGTTGCCATGAATATGAACTTTCCTACCGTCTCAGTTACCAGCTTGGTGGATATAGGCATCCTGAGGCAATGTAGAAATTGCCTCATGTTTACTGACAACCACTTAATTCTCAAACAAACTGATATGGTATGTGAGAGATGTAGTTACACAATGTCACTGGAGGCAAAGCTCTCACATAAAAGTACTCCTAATGTCAATAAAGTTCTCAGTAGTACACACACTGAACCCATCACGCACAATTCAAAGCAGACATATCAATATACATATGTTGAGGCACTTACATGTAACCTTCCTAAACCACAAAGACCTGCTAGACAAAGTACACATAATGAATACTCTCAGCAGCCCCAAATGTGCTCTTTCAAAACAACATTCACATCAACACCTACAGCTACACTTCTGCCTCTAAGCCCATAAGGCAAGACACCACACAATCCAACCTTCTAGTCATTGGAGACTCCATCATGAGACACACTGATGTCCCTATCACCAGACTGAGTAAGAAGAAAGTTATTGTCAGTTGCTTATCGGGGGCTAGGGTACACGACATTACATATGCACTCAGGTCACTGGATCACAATTAACAATAGGAGTCTGTCATACTGCATGTGAGAATAAATGACCTGAGATGTACCTCCCAAGACTATATGAAACGAGACATCATGGAGCTCTTGGAATATGTCTCAGGCTGGTATGAGCCTAGCATTGAGCAGCATTTTGCCTTCTCCAAGGACGATGCCAGAATATGAACAAAAGATGATTGACTTTAATAATTGGCTTAGTTTCTGGTGTCATTCCAAGGGGGTGCAATATTTGTCAGCATGGACAGACATGTTCAACAGACCACGCTGCTTTGCCAGGAATGGTGTGCACCTGTCTCCTCTAGGCTTTCGAATATTAGCTAAAACACTGTCTTCCCCCATAGTGCCTTTTAGATACTTCCAACATAGCAAGTCAAAACCAAGAAAATCAAAAGGTATTACTACTCAATGCTAAGGGGTCTAAACACAAAACTCCACTCCCTAGAAGCACTCTTTACCCTAGAGAATGCTGATGTCTGCATGGTCACTGAGGCATGATTTAAAGCTGTGGAGAGCACACCAGCAGTGCAAGGTTATAATGCCTTCTGCACTTTTTGGACAGCTACTTTACAGGCAGGGACTAAAGGTGGAGGTGTCTCTATTTACATCAAAAATAAATATACTTCAAGGCTGGTCAAGCAGGACAATGCACTTGAGCTGCTCCAATCACCATAGGTAAAATCCAGTACCACTTCCTTGCAAGCTATAGGTTCCTGTCTATGATCCAGGAAACCGATACCATGTATTTAAACTTATTAGAAACACTAACCATCCAACCGAATACCATATCCATGGGTGATTAATTACCCAACTATTAACTAGGAATCCTATACGACACCAAACATACATGCACAGAGATTCCTTGATTTTGTAAACACAAACTCCCTGGACCAGATAGTCAATACACCAACCGGCCACCATACTGGATCTGGTTTTCACTAAAATGGGAGTCTGCGGCACACACCCTGCTGTAATGCCTTCCCTGGTAAGGTTAGACCACAAAATAGTCTCCTTTGAAGTAAAAATAAAACTGGACCCTCAACTAAACATGGAATATTGAGGAACTATTCTAAGGCTCACCTCCTGCTATTAAGTGAGAACCTGGCAAAATTTCAAGCCCCCATAAACCCTAAGAACACTGCTGCCTATGCAGAACTGTTTATAGAAGCCCTGTACAAGTATTTTAATAACTGTATAGAGGTAGCCATACCACACCAGAAAAAAGAAGAGAACTAACTTTGAAACGAGACACCCTGGTGGAATCACAAAATCAATAGGCTGTATAAAAGCAGGAAGAAAATCATGGCAAAAATTAGGAGGTGCAGCACCCAGCAGGATAAAAGCACTCTACTCAAACTAAACAAACAACTTAGATGACAAAGTCTACCAAAGCCAACTTTGAGGTAAGTTTGGCCTCCTATTCCAAGGACAAGTACAAAGCATTCTTTAGCTATGTATGCAACCTCAAAAGCAATACACAATTGTGTGCAGAACTCATTGTAAATGGAGCCACCTATACTGAACCTGCAAACCTCCTGGCTGATAAATTCAGCTCCAACTTTACCCCTCTCTCCCTCTCAACCTTTCCTCACGAAATATCAAATATAACTCCCCCTACTACCACTAGGGGCAGGTTATTAATGCTCTCTCTAAGACCAAGAACACTGCATCAATGGGCCCAGACAACATCCCGGCATGCCTTCTAAGCATCATGAAACATGTCCTATCAGGGCCTCTGGAATTACTATTAAACTGTAGCCTCAAAACAGGCTTCATACCTCATGAATGGAGAAAGGCAACAGTCATCCCTCTGCACAAAGGTGGGCCATCAACAGACCCTGGAAACTACAGACCCATAAGTCTTACTAGTCTTATATGTAAAGTCACAGAAAGAATGATCATGAAGATGATCAACAGAGATATAGTAAACCTCAAGTCACTGGACCCAATCCAATTTAGTTTTGTCAAGGGCAGATCATGCCTACAAAACCTGGTGGACTTCTTTGAGAAGGTCACCAAAGCAATGGATGAGAGCAAAATCATTCACACTGCCTACCTTGACCTGGCCAAGGCAAATGACACAATACCCCACTCGGGCATTGTTGACAAACTCAAGAGGTTAGGTATAAACCCCGTATGCCACCTGGTGGATAGCCAAATGGCTCACAGACAGGACCCATGAAGTTAGAATTGGGACTCCACTTCTACAAAGAGGCCAGTCACAAGTACAGTCTTTAAGGGATCAGTCCTTGGACTGCTCCTTTTTGGAATTTACTTCTCAGAAGTCAAGACCAATGTCACTGGTCTCTGGCTGACTAAATATGTAGATGATTCATCCCTGGTAACTACCATACTGACAACACACCCCTTACAGTTGACCCAGTATTCAGGGACTTAGGGACACATGCAGATATTAACACTAGCCTTTGATCATCATTTGTTTACAGTGATGAGGAAATCATTCTATGGTGTGCAACTTCTAAACAAAGGTATGGCATCTAAGTCTAAAGAAGTCATTGTTCCACTGTATTCAGCATTCATCAGACCTATTACTGAGTACAAGGCCCCCTTTGGTATGTACCTAAGCAGGCATATCAAACAGGTGGCATGTCCACAGAGGTTCCTCACTAAAAGAATACAGGGCTTAAGTAAAATGTCCTATGCAGACTGCCTCAAGGCCCTGTCCTTGTATTCAGTCTCCTATAGGCTTTTGAAGGGAGATCTATGCCTGGCATACAGGGCTTTGTCAGACCCCACTCTGATTGACTTCCTGCATATCCACAAAACAAACAGCACCAGAAATACCCATTCTAAATACTTAAACCTTGCCTGTGATATAAATAAGGCCTGCTGTAGAGATAGGTATGTATCCCAGAGAATACCCCATCTATGGAACAAGCTCCCCATCCATGAGCTCCTCCCTAACCCAATTCAAGTGCAACTTGGACAATTGGATGGGACTCTGGAAACTCATCCTGGTTTGGCAACTATGTTTCTAATGGACACAGGTAACCTGTAAATGGCTCATCTCTCAGGCCCATGCTTACACTTATCAAGGGTATCAGAACTTGTCAGAGATTTGGGAGGAATGGCTAGACTTAAAAAGGCGCTTGTGGCTGTTAACCTAGTAAACAACTATGAACACCCCTTTACTCCTTCCACTATCTGTCTGGCCCTTCCAGTTCTCATGACACTAACTGCACCCCAGTTTCCTGGGTTACAGTACGAGCCCCCATCCCTCAGTGCCACAGAGCCAGATTTACCCCAGGTTAATTGTTAATTGAAAAGAATTTAAGTACCTTTTAACTTAACAGGTATTTGTTAAATCAGGTCACTGAAAATACATTAGGCACAAAAGGACAACTGTGTAAAAATAAATTAACAAAGAAAAAGAATGGTACATGATAAAGAAAACAACGTAGGCTGGAGGAGAATGGACAGAATAAAGAGAGTGCGTCATAGAGGTTTACTTAAGCAGCATTTGGTTGGCAGGTTATTGGAGCTATATAGATAGATGAGGAAGGTTCAGGTCAGAACACGGACAAAGAGATTCTAGTGGGTTCACCAGGCAGTAAAGGACTGGAAGGGAAGGAACAATAGAATGCAGGAGGAAATAGAGAATGGGAAAAGGTAAGAATGTGAAAACTAGGGCTTGGATCTGTGATATACACACTGATGAAGCCCTGACTGACACAAATGAATGGAAATTGATAACTGGAGAGTGGAAAGTAGTCATTTTATGCCAGCTTGCATATTTCAGGAGTGAAAGAAGTACGGAGGGGTTTCTGTATGCAATCTGCTACATCTCTGGTGATGTGACAGCACCATAATTACATGACAAAATTGCTCTTAAAATTTAGTATACAAGTGTGTGTAGGTGGCACTAACTGACACAATGTGTGCTGATGGGTGTGATATCAGGAGTTCTGTCCAGTTAGGATACACGGGTCTATATTATATGAATGAAAGTTCATAATATCAAATGCTCTAAAGAGCAAAAATGCCAGACCTCAAACTCCTTGTGGGACGCTATGCCCCCCACACCTTCTGGTATATACATATACCAACTCCGAGATTGAACTACAGTGAGGAAAGGGCAAATATTCCGACCACTGTACTGCGATCCCACAAGAAGCACTTTGAGGTCCGGCATTTTCACTCTTCAGAGCGTTCAATGATATGAACTTCCGGTCATATAATACAGACCCGGATATACACCCCCCCAACATATAGATGAGCATATGTAATGTTGCTGGGTGGTCTGCTCTGAGCTGATTCAACTTCCCAATCCAGCAATGGGGCAATCATAACCAGGTGGGTAGTACTGAGTACATTAAGGAGCAACTAGGTCTATAGGAGAAACCAGAGAGAGTAGCTGTTAGTAGCAAGCTCAAGCAATCCTCCTCCTAGTTAGTGATATATTATTTATGCAACGTCCCTTATCCATGCAGTTTAAATATATTAACTTTGTAAACATATGATTTTAACCACTGTTTGTGCTAACCATCTGGTATCTGCAGGTACAGCCCCTTTATTCCTATACCTCGAGGTGAAAACACATGACAGTGCTAATATTATCCTGGAAATCATGTCATCATTAACAGACCTAATGCATCCCCAAATTAGGCTGATATGAATGCCTGCAGATACAAGGGCTTGCTATACCTTCCTCTGTGAGTCTGTGAGGGGATGCTATACCTTCCTGTGAGAGTATGCAAGTTTGTGAGGGCTTGCTATAACTTCCTTCATAAGTATGCACATTTGTGAGGGCTTACTATAATTACCACTGTCAGTATGCAAGTTTGTAAGGACTTAGCATACCTTCATCTGTGAGTATGCATGTTTAAAAGGGTTTGCTATACCTTCCTCTTTGAGTATGCATGTTTGTGAGGGCTTGCTATGCCTTCCTCTGAGTCAGCTTGTTAATTAGGGCCTGCTATACCTTACTCTGCGCGAGTCTGCATGTTTAAGTGCTTGCTACACCTTTGTCTGTGACTATGCAGGTTTGTAAGTGCTTGTTATACCTTTCTCTGTCAGTATGCATGTGTGTAATTGCTTAAGATGCCTTCCTCTGACAGTATGCACATTTTGTAAGGATTTGCTATACCTTCCTCTGTCAGTATGCATGTGTGTAAGGGCTTACTATAACCTCCTTTGTCAGTATGCATGTGTACAAGAGCCTGCTATAACTTCCTCTGTCAGTATGCAGATTTGTAATGGCTTTCTCTACCTTCTGTGTGATTATATATTTCTCCTCACACTCCAAAAAGCATCACATGGACTCACCAAAGCAGAGCCAGGAGTACGTCCCCAACCCATATTTTACATACAATGTGCCCCAATCTGCAGTAACTGCCTCTGAGTATGCAAGTTTGTAAGGGCTGGCTATAACTTCCTCGGAGTCTGCTTGTTAATTAGGGCCTGCTATATGTTCCTCTGTCAGTATGCATGTGTGTAAGGGCTTGCTATACCTTCCATTGTCATTATGCACATTTTATTTTTTTATTTAACATTTGTTGACTGGGAATGTCCGACTAGGTTCCACAGAGCCTGTTTTCAGCGGAGGCCTGGGGAGAAATGCTCCAGATGCATGTCTTTGGAATGTGGAAGGAAACCAGAGTACCCGGAAAAAACCCACGCGAACACAGGGAGAACATGCAAACTCCACACAGAAGGCACCCCAGCCGAGAATTGAACCGGAGAACTTCTTGCTGTGAGGTGACAATGTTAACCGCTGCACCACTGTGCCGCCCATTATATAACATTTGTAAGGGCTTGCTATACCTTGTCAGTATGCATGTGTGTAAGGACTGGCTATACCTTCCTCTGCCAGTATGCATGTGTGTAAGGGCTTGCTATACCATCCTCTGTCAGTATGCATGTGTATAAAGGCTTGCTATAACTTCCTTTGTCAGTATGCATGTGTATAAGGGCTTGCTATAACTTCCTCCGTCAGTATGCACATTTGCAATGGCTTGCTACACCTTCCTGTGTTGATTATATATGTTCCTCCTCACACTCCATAAAGGCATCACATGGACTCACTAAAGCAGAGCCAGGAGTATGTCCCTAACCCATATTCTACATACAATGTGCCCCACTCTGCAGTACCTGCCTCTGTGAGTATGCAAGTTTGTAATGGCCGGCTATAACTTCCTCTGAGTCTGCTTGTTAATTACGACATACTATACTCTCCTCCGTCGGTATGCATGTGTGTAAGGGCTTGCTATAACTTCCTCCGTGATTATGTATGTATGTTCCTCCTCACACTCCATAAAGACATCACATGAACTCATCAAATCAGAGCCAGGAGTAAGTCCCCAAACCCATGTTCTACATACAGTGTGCCTCACTTTGCAGTACCTGCTGGTACTGCAGAGGGCTGGACAACCCATCTCCTCCGAAAAATCTCCCATCCTCCTTTGTCAGTTGTTCCAGCAAATAGGTTAATCAGACCCAGGTTATCTGGGTCACAGTCATGCTTTTTCCTCTCTCTGTACAACTTAGACAACTATGTGCTTTATACAATGCTGAACTGTCCGCTGTGGCTTAATTAAATATTTTCCTTTCCTTAATGATTTGTCCTGAGGTATAGCTAAAAAGTCTTTTAACCTTGCCTGTCTTTTTTGTCTGTTTTAGTTAATCTTTTGAAATCATTTAGTGTGCAGTACTTTTTTGTGGTGTTTTCTGTGCTTCCATTTGGGATTTTAACATCGGCTTATCATTCAGTGCATTTTCTTTTTTGCACTTTTTTGACTTATTCTGCTTTATTGAAGGTTTTCAGGCAGTTGTAAAGAAGATGCTGTTCTGTTGCACTGATAAGGACTAATGGATAGGGCAGCAGACAAGAAAATGTAATAAAAATGATACAGTGTTAGAGAGCAGCTTTAAAAGTCAAATCAACAAGCAACAATTACCTCCATCTTCTCTTCTATTGTCTCCATGGGGATGCATTAAGCCCAACAAAGACAGAAGAAAAATGATTGTATGTGTGTTTGTGTGTATGTATTAAATGGAGCAACTCTTGGAGATGTCTGTCATTATTATTATTTTTTGTACAGCATGCTCTACCATATCAGTTGTTTTTTATACAATTCTTATCAGGTCCAGATACAGTTACTTTTTCCCCAGGAATTTTTTTGTATTAAGATAAACAAAAAATATACACAATATTTACAGAAATGATTAAAAATATGAAAGATACTTTGGACTATACATATAAATCATTTTAGAAAATACGGCTGACAATTCAGTATAAAATATACCTATATAATAACAATTTTTAACTTTATGCAAACCTGAAATTAGGCTTTTTACCATTTGATCTTAAAATTGTAACATTAATTTCTTTCAGCCAACAATAGTGGTTAGTCTACAAGTCTCACTGGTTTGGTAGTATTTCACTTTTACATTTTGAAGTAATTATCTTCCTTGTTACTAATAAAGTCTAGATCCAAAGATATTACACCCCACATCTGTTCCACCTTATCACATGACTCAAGCATAAGCCAAGTTAAGCTTAAACAGCTTTACCCCCTATTCCTTATGTAATAAGAACGCACAAAAGTTATTTCACATGTTGGTCTATTGTATTTACCATAGTTATGTTTATAATTTGTTTTGGATTTCTCAAACTTATAAACTTATATATTGCTATTGTTTGATTCTAGTATCTTTGTTTATTTTTAATTTGCTTATTTTCATAAAAATATATAAGTATTTGGAGCATTTTTCCTCGGGTTGCCACTGCAAATGGGATTTAGCTCAGTTGGACCAACCAGGTTAACAAATGTCAAATAAATAAATAAATATCTTAATAAATAAGCTGTCCCAGTGAACCAAACAAGTGGATATAAAAAGTGTACACACCCCTGTTAAAATGCCAGGTTTCTGTGATATAAAAAAATGAGACGACAATAAATCATTTTAAAACTTTTCCCACCTTTAATGTGACCTATAACCTGCACAATTCAATTGATAAACAAATATGTTAGGGGACAAATATAAAAAGTAATAAATGTACAATAAGCTGGTTGCATAATTGTGCAGACCCTTAAACTAATACTTTGATGAAGCACCTTTTGATTTAATTACAGCATTCACTCTTCTTGGGTACACACCTGCCATCAATTAAAGAGACTCTGATTAACCCCAAATAAAGTTCAGCTGTCCTAGAAGGATTTTCCTGACATTTACTCAGTTGCCTGCTACAGCAAAAAACATGGTTTGCAGAGAGCTTTCAAAACATCAAAGGGATCTCGTTGAAAGGTACCACACTCATCACATAGTCTCACTAAATCTACACCACCAAAATCCACACATAGTACCAAAAAAAAACATTTGCGGAGGCTCTCAGTAACAACCTGTCTAAGCAACAGAGACATCCAAAGCAGAAATGCAAGCAATCTCCATCCCCCAACACAACCCAAATGACACATAGCCCACAGACTCAAGTGTGCCACTCAACCACAGCCAATAAGGCAAAACAACGTACCCAACACACTAGTCATAGGTGACTCTATTGTCAGGCACAATGATGTCTCACTCACCAGGCTAAACAAGGAGAAGGTTACTGTTAGCTGCCTGCCGGGTGCCAGGATCTGCCACATAACCCACGCACTCAGGTCACTCCACAACAAGTACAAATATGACTCTGCCATTGTCCATGTTGATGTGAAGGACCTGAGACATACCTCTCTGGACTACATGAAAAGAGACATGGAAGGGCTCTCTGATCTTCTAGCCCAGTCAGGTATGACCCTAGCCCTGAGTAGCAGTCTGCCATCACCCAGAACGATACTGCAGTACAAGGAAAAAATGATTGACTTCAACAATTGGCTAAGCTTCTGGTGTCATTCTAAGGGGATCCAGTATCTGTCTGCTTGGGATGACATGGTCGACAGACCACGATGCTTTGCCACAGATGGCCTGCACCTGTTGCCCCTGGGATTCCAGATACTGGCAAAGGCTCTTGCTGCCCCTATAGTGCCTTTTTTAGGCAAGGTTCAAATAACACATTCACCACCGTAACAGGAACAGGCAAGCAAAAACTGAGGGTAATGCTACTCAATGCTAGAAGTCTAAATCTCAAAATGCACTCACTCGAGGCACTCCTTAAAATGGAGAACATCGATATCTGTGCAGTGACTGAGACTTTGTTCAAGGCTCCAGAGAGCACCCCTGCACTACCACGCTATAACTCATACCACACTTTTCGGCCATGTAACCTGAACCGAAACACCAAAGGCAGAGGTTTGTCCATATTCATTAAGGATATCCACACCTCCAGGCTAGTTGCTCAGCATAATGCATCTGGGGTTATCCAAGTGCAACTAACTCTGGGCAAAACTGCAATCCAAATTGGAACTTGCTACAGATCCTGCACCATGCTCAAGGATGCCCACTCCTCTTTTCTTGATGTATTGAAAAATATTATGGTTCAACCAAGCACCCTAATAATGGGTGACTTCAACTACCCCACCATTAACTGGGAAAACTATTTGTGTACCAACTCCTTATCTCAACGCTTTCTGGAATTCATAAACTTCAATGCCCTGGATCAACTTATCCACACCCACACCAGGGGCAACAATATCCTAGACCTAGTCATTACCAACATGAGTGACTGGTGTTCCACACCTGAAGTCAACTCCTTGTTGGTCCGATCTGACCATATGCTAATCACCCTTGATATCCACATCCCGCCCCACCCCCCATTAAGGAAACCAAGGTAAAACATTTCTCCAAAACCAACTTCATGCTTCTTAAGACAGAAGTGGTGAACTTCATGACACCCATGCAGATGGACAATACAGTTACAACTGCTGAATCCTACACAAATGCACTCTATAAGCACTTACACAAGGGCATGGATTGTGCTATCCCAAACAGAACCAAGACGCTATCCTTCAAAAAAGGAAGCCAATCTGGTGGTCCCCTGCCATAAACAAACTGTACAACAGAAGGAAGAAACTGTTGCAAAAGAGAGTAAAATCCCATGAGTGGAGGAGCTTCCTGGTCAGCCTCAGTAAGAAGCTGAGATCCCTTATAAGATCCTCCAAAGCTAGCTATGAAAACAAAATTGCCACTACTTCTAAGGACGACCACAAATGCTATGTCAAGAATCTCGATGGCAACACCCAGATCTGCTCTGAGTTACAGCACAACGGCATGAAAATTACAGAACCAACTGATATTGCCAACATCCTGGCAGATAGGCCCTTAAAGGGCCCATATCTATACAGGAAGAATGCAGAGTCCCTGTAATCACAACTATGCAGGTAAAAGCTGCACTCTCTAAAGCCAAAAACACAACTTCCATGGGACCGGACAACATCCCAGGCTGAGTTTTACATGAACTTCAGAATGAACTGGCTCCCCACTTAAGCACCGTGTTCAATAATAGCCTCGCATCAGGCTTTGTGCCCACTGAATGGTGCACAGCAACAGTTATCCCACTCCACAAAGGGGCAGCCACCACTGATCCCAGGAACTATTGACCTATTAGCCTGACGAGCCTGGTCTGCAAGTCCATGGAACTCATAAACAAAGACATTGGTAATCTCCAAACTCTGGATCCCACCCAGTTCGGGTTTGTGAAAGGCAAATCATGCCTCCTGAACCTGATTGACTTCTCTGAGGCAGTCACCAAAGCTATAGTTGAGGATAAGGTGGTTCACACAGCCTATCTTGACCTCGCTAAGGCTTTCAACACCAACCCCCATTCTGGAATTATAGCTAAACTCACTAAACTAGGTATAAATCCCTACATCACATGATGGGTTGCCAACTGGCTCACTGACAGAATACACTGTAAAAATTGCAGACTCCAAATCTGACCTCAAAGCAGTGACAAGTGGAGTACCACAGGGTTCAGTCCTGGGACTTCTCCTGTTTGCTATCTACTTCTCTGAAATATAGGCTAACACAGAAGGCCTCTGGCTAATGAAGTTCGCAGATGACTGCAAACTAGGAGCCATAGTCAAGTCCCCAAATGATGTGGACATCCTACAGAAGGGCCTCACTGAGACAGATGACTGGTGTCAGAGCCATAGCCTCAAGCTCAATGCCAAAAAGTGCAGTGTCATCCTCTTTGGTAAAAACTCTGTACCCATGAACTACCCCATAGGCAGCAATCTACTTAACACCGAATGTGTGATGAGAGACCTTGGGACCCAGGTGGACAGTTGTCTCTCCTTTGATAGTCACATTGCCACAGTAGTCAGGATGTCCTTCTACATGGCACACCTCATCATAAAAGGGTTCTTGTCCAGGAAAAAAGAGGTCATTGTTCCACTCAGACCCATGACAGAGTACAACGCCCCTTTTGGAATGCACCTCACAAAACATCTGCAGCAGCTGGAAGGGTCACAGAAGTACCTCACAAAGAGGATTACTGGCCTCAAACAAATGCCCTACACTGCCACCTCAAAAAATTCCAGCTTTACTCTGTAGCATATCACCTACTCCGAGGTGATCTCTGCCTAACATATAAAGCTATGTCAAACCCAGAGCTGTTGGACATGCTACACCTAAAGAAATCCCAATCCCTCTGAACTACATGCTCTAGGGACCTAAACCTTGTCACCACAATAAACAGGACATGCTGGAGGGATAGAGTCCTGTCCCAGAGACTTCCCATACTCTGGAACAGGCTACACATCTATGTCAAGCAAAGTTCTTCATTAGCACTCTTCAAGAAAAATCTTGAAGAGTGGATGGGAAATAGGAAATACTCCCCGGGGATCACTTCTGTGTCTCTGCTCGACAGTGGCACAAGAAAATAACTTTCTTGTGTGGCATAAGCCAGGGAACCTTGTTGGCTAGGATTACGTAGGCCCTTGGGCCAATAGCCTAGTACCTACCTATGAGTAGGATACAAAATAATTTCCACAGCATTGGATATACCATGGAACACAGCATTGGATATACCATGGAACACAGTGAAGACAGTCATGAAAAAGTGGAAGAAATATGAGACAACAGTGATGTTGCAAAGACCTGGACATCCTGCAAAAATTGATGAAAAGACAAGATGAAAACTGGTCAAGGAGGCTGCCAAGAGACCTACAGCAACACTGAAGGAGCTTCAGGAATTCCTGGCAAGTACTGGTTGTGTACTACATGTGACAACAATATCATGTATTCTGCATATGTCTGGACTATGGGAGCAGGGTTGCAAGACGGAAGCCTTTTCTTACACAGAAAAATATCCAAGCCTGGCCAAATTTTGCAAAACAATACATCAAGTCTCCCAAACGCATGTGGAAAAATGTGTGTTATGGTCTGATGAGACCAAAGTTAAACTTTCTGGCACAATTCCAAAAGGTATGTTTAGCACAAAAACAACACTTCGCATCACCAAAAGAACACAATTCCCACATTGAAGCATGGTGGTGGCAGTATCATGCTTTGGGGTTACTTTTCTTCAGCTGGAACTGGGGCTTTTGTCAAGGTGGAGGGAATTATGAACGGTCCCAAATACCAGTCACTTTTGGCCCAAAACCTTCAGGCGTCTGTAGAAAGCTGAAGTTGAAGAGGAATTTCACCTTTCAGCATGAAAATGACCCCAAGCATGCATTTAGATCAACAAAAGAATGGTTTTGCCAGAAGAAAATTAAATTTTTGGAATGGCCCAGCCACAGCCCAGACCTAAGCCCAATAGATAATCTGTGGGGTGACCTTATGAGGGCTATGCACAAGACATGCCCTCACAATCTGACAGATTTGGAGCTCTTTTTCAAGGAAGAGTGGGCAAATATTGCCATGTCAAGATGTGCCATGTTGATAGACTCCTACCCAAGAAGAATGAATTCTGTGTTTAAATCAAAAGGTGCTTCAACAAAGTATTGTTGCACACTTATGCAACCAGCTTATTGTACATTTTTTTATTTTTTATATTTTTTTCTCTATCAGTTTTGTTTGTTTCTCAATTGAATTGTAAAAGTTATAGGTCATATTAAAGGTGAGAAAAGTTTTATTGTGGTCTCTTTTTATATCACAAAAAAGTACAGTTGTGTACACTTACCATAAATGTAGATGTTCGAGTGTATTCACTGTTGCAGTCATTACATTTGGGTAATCCTGCTGGCAGGCTGCCCTCACTTGGCCTGAATTCCAAAGTCTTGGGTCTGACATCAGCTTTTGTTGCCCCTTCCCTGACGTCAGGTCGTCAGGGGTATAAAAGAACCAGCCGACGCCATTTTCTTTAGTTTTTCTTGCCCCAGATGTCAGGTGCCCCCAAAAAGGGTAGTCAAAATGTATATCTATATATAAAATAACATGCCAGCAATATAAACTTTACCTTCATCCATAAGCAAATACACCACATAGGGTGTATAAATCAGAGAAGGAAAGATAGGTTCCATCAGAAGAAAAGGGGGGATGGTGGGTGGGTAACCTGGAATGCAACAGTAAATACACTCGAACATCTACATTTATGGTAAGTGTACACAACTATACTATGTTCTTCGCGTTTCACTGTTGCGGTCATTACATTTGGGTAGATTCCCAAAGCTATGGTTGGGAGGCTGGAGCTAAACAGCATTAGGAGCAGTTATGAGACCCTGCAGAACTGCAGTGGCAAAGCCTGCCCTGGATTTGGAGTAGAGTGGCAGATGATGGTGCTTTGTAAAGGTGTGCACCGAACTCAAAGTATCTGCCTCTAAAATGTCCTTGGTTGGTACTCCCCTGAGAAAGGCTGCTGAAGTGGCTGCAGCTCTGGTGGAATGTGGCCTAATGCCCTTAGGCACTGGCTTGCCATGGTATAAGTAGCAGAAACGAATGCAGTGGCCTATCCACTTTGAAATAGACTGCTTTGAGATGGCCTTTTCTTGTGATCCTGCAGCATATGCCACTAGTAATTGAACTTTCTGAAAACTTTGTTTCTGTCCAAGTAGAATCTAAGCTGTCCGTGTACGTCCAAAGAATGCAGAATTCTTTCCCCCTTGTTCTGTGGATTTGGATAAAAGGTTGGCAGATGAATGGTTTGGTTAAGAGCCACACTGGACACCACTTTAGGCATAAATGTTGGGTTAGTCCTCAGGGAGACCCTGTCCGGATAAAAAATGATAAAAGGTTCCACAGCCATGAGTGCCTGTAGCTCCAAAACTCATCTTGCAGAAGTTATTGCTAAGAGCAGAGATGTTTTCCAAAATAAAAACTTTATATCAGCAGTAGCAGCTGGCTCAAAAGGAGGCAGGGTGAGTTTTTCCAAGACATAGTTGAGGTCCCATGCAGGCATTGGTGATCTCCTTGGAGGCTTTAAATTTTTGGCTCCTCTGAGGTACTGTTTTAATAAGGGATGAGAAAAGATTGGTGGCTCTACACTGTAATGAGCCAAAATGGCAGAGGCATGAATTTTAATAGATGAGAAAGATAGGCCTTTGTCCAGCATGTCAGTTAAGTATTGTAAAATCTGAGGAATATTTGGCACAGCTGTATCTGTTCCTTGTGCCTGGTTCCAAGCACAGAATCTCTTCCATTTTCCAACATGGGATTTTCTAGTACTAGGCCTTCTGGCTTCCAAAATGATATCCATCACAGCTTTGCTGAGAGGTGTGTTTTATATGACTACATTATCCGCCATGCTGCCAGGTTTAAAGTACTGAGCTGTCTGTGCAGAATCCGATTGTTTTGCTGGGACAGAAGATGCGGTACTTGAGGTAGGGTCAAAGCTGGGCACTGAGACAAGCTCCTTAAAATTGGGTACCAGTGCTGGTGGGGCCAGTCTGGTACAATCTGTATCATCTTTGGCTTCTCCTTTCTGACCTTTAGGAGTACCTTGAGGAGGAGAGGGAGAGGGGGAAAGGCATATACGGATAGGTTTTTCCAGCTGAAGGATAGGGCGTCCACTTTCCATGCTTGTCCATGATAAATCCTTGTGCAGAATCTCTTTAGTTGGTAGTTGTGAGGGGAGGCAAATAGATCTATGTCCAGGCATCCCCATTTCCTTGTTATCATGCTGAAGACTTGTGGATCCAGCTGCCACTCGTGGTGATCCATGAGGTTTCTGCTTATTTCGTCTGCCAGAGTATTTTTCCTTCCTGGCAGGAACTGCGCCTGCAGATGTACTTGGTAAGTCAATGCTGTGTCCCACAAAGTCATGGCTAGTCTGCAAAGGGGGTAAGAATATGTGCCCCCTACTTGTTTATATACCACATGACCATGGTGTTGTCTGTCTTTATCAGTAGTTGTCCTGGTTGAAGTAGGTCCTTGAATGCTGTCAGGGCATTTTGAACAGCTACCATCTCTTTTTGATTGATATGTAGATGCATTTGGTTTGAGGTCCATGTTCTCTGAATGCATCTTCCTGCCATGTGGGTCCCCCAGGCATAATCTGACGCATTCGTTGTTAGTATTTGCCTGGCTGGAGGTAATGTGAACGGCTGTCCCTTGTTTTGATGACAAGCCTTTGCCTACCATCAAAACTCCTGTTGCAGGCAGGGAATGAGAGTAATCCTGCTGGCAGGCTGCCCTCAGTTGGCCTGAATTCCAAAGTCTTGTGTCCGGCGTTGGCTGTTGTCGCCCCTTCCCTGATGTCAGGTCATCGGGGTATAAAAGAAGCAGCCAACGCCAGGCTGTGGCAATGTTGAGTCCAAACACTTTTTAGATACCATTGAAGTTTCCTCATATGCAGTCTTGCATATGGAATTAGTAGGATGCAGGATGCCATGAAGCCCAAAGCCTGCAGAATTTTTCTTGCAGATAGTTGGGTCTTTGCTGCTAACATTTTGAAGTAGGTAGTCAGTTGCCTTGTTTGTCTGGCATGAGATAAGCCATCTAAGCAGTTGTATTTAAGCTTGCACCCAGGAATATTATCTCTTGAGAGGGTACTAGTTTTGATTTATTTTCATTGACTGTGTACCCTAGGCATGTTAGAAGTTTTTCACAAATGCCAGATGCTGTAGGAGGATGTCCTTGTTCTCTGCTTGAATTAGACAGTCATCCAAGTAAGGATATATTTGTATTACTCTTTGTCTGCAGAATGCAATTACTGGTGCCAGGCACTTTGTAAAGACCCTGGGTGCAGTAGATAAGCCAAAGGGCAGTGCAGAGAATTGGTAATGCATTGAGCCAGCCTGGAATCTGAGGTATCTTCTGCATATTTGTCTGATTGGGACATGCAGGTATGCCTCTTTTAGGTCTAAAGTTACAAGCCAAGCATTCTTGCCCAGCATGGGCAGTAGCTGCTGCAAAGTCAACATTTTGAATTTTGGTATATCCAGGAATGTATTCAGAATTGATAGGTCCAGTATTGGCTTCCAGGCCTTGTCCTTTCTGGGTACCAAGAACAGTCTTGAGTAAAATCATTGTCCCCGCTCATGCACTTGTTGAATGGGCCTCATGTCCATGAGGGAGGAGACTTGTTTTTGTGCCTCTGCCCATTGATTTTTTTGGCAGATCTGGCCAGCCGTTTGCTTTTGGCAGGGTATGGAAATGGAACTTGTAGCCTTGTGACACGATATTTAGAACCCACTTGTCCTGGGTTATAATGTGCCAATTTTGAGAAAAAAGTGCTCATTTCCCCCTAAAGGTGCTGCCAGGAAATAAGTGCTTGGTGCAGGCAGGGGGAAGTCATTGGGACTGTTTCCTGTAAGGCTGTGATTTGTCTTCTCCACTTTTGGAGGTAGAAGCACCCCATTGCTTTGACCTGTATGAACCTTCTGCCTGGGATCTGCCGCTAGGGCATCTGGGTCTGCCCCTTTGAGGTCTGTCTGACACAGGAAAGGACCAATTCTTTGTTGGCCAGTGTCTACTAAACCTAGGTGGCTGTACTTGTAAGAAATCTTTGACCGTTTGCATAGATTTAGCCTTGTCATCCATTTTCTTTAACACCTCTTCTGCCTTAACACCAAACAAAGAATCATGCTGTAAAGGTGCATCTAATAATTTAACTTTAACATGATCAGGCAGATTTTGTTCCTTTAACCAAGCATGCCTTCTAATTACAAAACCTGTAACTGCGGCCCTGCAGGAGGCCTCTAAAGAATCAAAACCACATTGCAAAGTATGCTTTCCAACTTGTTGAGCTGCATGCAAAATATCCTGCATTTTCTTGTTTTCTGCACAGTCAGAGTTTAACAACATTTTCTGTTTAAGCAATGCCATGACATGTTGCTGATATTTGAGCATATGGAACTGACAGTTTAAGGCCCTTATAGCCAAGGTAACAGATGTGTAAACCTTTTTTCCCCATCTATCCAGTGCCCTAGAATTCCTGTCAGAAGGGCTAGGGTTTTTTGCAGTGGAAGCCTTAACTCCCTTGAGATCCTGAGAAATGGTTTCTGGGTCTGTAGCAGGGTTTTTAAAAAGGAATTTATGTGAGTCAGGAACCCTGTAATATCTGTCAGGCTTAACAGGAGCCAGAGGTAAGGGGTCAGGGGTAAGGCTAGACTCTGAAAACACATCATCTACAACGTCTAACACAGGAGGGATGGCTAGTGGCGTGTGCTGAGGTAGTAACAGGAAATCCCCGAGCCTCTTTTTAGACTCTGAAAAATTTTGGCTCGCCCAGTGAAAATGCTCCCTCATAGTATGTAAGGTTTCCCCAAAAGAATAGTCCTCAGGAGGAGAAGCTGAAGGTATGGATTCTTCAGCATCAGAACCCTCATAGGGGGGGAAAGGAATATTCCTGCTCAGAAGAGGAATCAGAAGAAATAGAAACCTGATCTAAAGATTCATAGTCTCTTGTCTAGGCCTCTTATCAGGAGGGGGATGGGAACCCCTGATCAAGGTAATCAAGTCTTCGGCCATTTTGAGCATCTGTTTTTTGGGCATGGAGGCCTGTACATGAGGCTCTTGAGGTTGCTTCTTTGCCTTTGAAGGTGTTTTAGTCTTAGCCTTTGAAGTAAGTTTAATGTATAGATGTTTGGGTCTGAATACACCCTCAGAAGCTGGTGCCTGCTCAGCGGCTCCGGACCCATCTGAAGGATCCGCATCCGAGGCTCCAATAACTTGAGTTTCCAGCGGCATGGCCGACTCCACGTGGGATTCGGTAATTATCAGGGGCTGTGAAAGCGCCTCACTGAGAACCAGCTTAGGAGAAGCTTTGTCGTCGGTTTTGGGCCTCGGCTGTCTTTCTTTTTCTTTGTGGTTTTTGTGAACTCCCGTAGTCGGATGGCTTTCCGACGACATTTCCGGATAATTAAATCTGCGTCCAAAGTAGTTTAAAGCAAAATCATACCGACGCTTAATAGCGCGTTGGTTAAATCTAGCACAAAACTGACAACCCAGAAAATTATGATCAGGGCCTAGGCAAGGAATACAGTAAGAATGAAAGTCCTTATGAGGTTTTTGCTTCCCACAAGAAATACAGTTATTAACTTTTTCTGACATCGATTCTGGAGCAAGAAAAAAGTTTCCCCATTGGGGTACTTAGCTTTATAGAAGACTTCGGATCTGAAATTCGAACTCGAAAATCTCAGGAGTTGGCCGACTGGCACTTGCAAACTGCTTCTGCTTCGGGCACCGTGCGGCAAGGAAGACTAAAGAAAATGGCATTGGCTGCTTCTTTTATACCCCTGACTTCAGGGAAGGGACGACGACAGCTGACGCAGGACCCAAGAGTTTAGAATTCAGGCCGACTGAGGGCAGCCTGCCAGAAGGATTACCCAAATGTAATGACTGCAACAGTGAAACACGAAGAACATCCTGGCATTTTAATAGGGGTGTGTACACTTTTTATATCCACTGTAGAAATATTGACTTGGGAAGTTGAAAGCCCCTTTCATTGACAGCTCAGCTGTAAACATGTATATCTGGATGGTCTAAAATTATAAGTTTGTGCATTAGGGCTTATCACATTGCAAAGACCATAAAACTTTAAAGCAGCAAGTTTCTCATTTTTTGCATAAAAAGGTTTCCACACATTCAGAAGTTTACAGCTTGAAACAACTTTTTTAACTGAAAGAGTCATATAGAAGATCAGTTTAATCATTAGATAAGCAAGTATTTAACAGCAACCTTGTGAAATGACAAACTAGGGAGATGGAGAGAGAGAGATAAAGAGAAGGAAAGCAGGGATTTTTTTTCATGTTCTTTCTTTGAACTGGATTCATATTACATATTTTCTTTAACAATTTTCACAGCATGATAGCACCTAATATTATACTATCAGGAAACATGATGTGACTTATAAGCCTAGAAATAGCATCATACTATATCACTTTCTAATACTGCAGTTTTTCGCAATACTTATAAGAAAAAAATCATAACTAGTCATCCTTACTAATTTTGCAATAAAAGGCTAATGAATCAACTATACAAACTTTTCTACAAAATTTATTTTAACTCTCTATACCTTTTTGTTTCATTTTGTTTTTTTGGTTATTTGCTAAATTCTTTTATTTGCTATAAAGTACTTCATGTGCTGTTAAATCAAATGCCTTCATAAACATAACACACTATTTATGCAATACTTTTCCCCTGGCATAAATTTTGAATAATAGTGCTTAAAAATATAATGGTATGGTAGCTCAAACACTGTCATCTATTCTCAGTCCTGTATTGGCCTTCATGACTAATTTAGATCTTGATATATTACACTCTCAATATGAGTTGCATTGAGTGTAATTCAAAAGTCAGGCCAGTTGTCCATTACTGTTCTACAGATCAATGAATCTCATGTCCGTTGCATTATGCATGTTCCTCCTCCTCTGGGATTAGTTTATTTTAGCTTCACAGTGCTATTTCAACAGTCTGACACATCTAGGTTGCTTAATATGTATGTTTCTTATAATTAGTTTACCCATTTGTCCGTTTCCTAAACCACATGAGCTGGTGAGAATCACACTAGTAGAAGGCAGAGCATGGCAGGCCTGACCAGACTTTTCCTCAGCAACAGTTCGCTTCTGGTCTGGGCAGATTCTGAAGCGTTTCCAAACAAGGTGAGTGACAGACTATTACTGTGTCCTGATTCTGCCTCAAAGCCTCCTTCATTTGACCATGAAAGATACATCTTTCCCAGTAGAAACCCAAGAGTATCCTCACTGGAAGCTTGACTCACTCCAACTGATTCCATTAAACCTGTGTGGGGTAGGAACATATTTACTTAAATATTCTCCCAAATTGCTCAGCTCTTCATCCAGTACTAGACAAGGAAACCAGCAACACTGTCATGGAACCTAATTTTTATCACTTGCTTCTTAGACCTCAGCATTTCTGTCACTATTGAAAGCTCATGACATTATTTGAAGACAGGGTCATACACCGTTAAATGGAAACTTACATCCTACAGTTCAGCTATTGCTTCACTGCCAGAGTCCAATATCAGAAGTACTTTTTCTGTTGTTGTCATCTGAGTTCAATACCTGGGAACGAAAACCCCACATGCTTAAACACATTCAGTTCATATAATGGCTGCCCTCTCCTATGGAAACAGCAGTTCATTATTTTACTGGGGAAAACCTTGATGTCTAATTTGGAGGCGACAGTGTTCCCCCAAACTGTTTCAGTATCAATAGTAAGCTGCCTCAGTGTACAACAAGACATCAAAGTCACTTGTAAAAAGACACGGATGCCTGAATCAAAGCCAGAGCCCTCATATCCCCAGCCTAGATTATCTCCCAAACACAGCTGCACTTTGATAATATATCTATGAAGATAGTTTAAGTGATGTTCTACATCCACCCTTATTATATCTAATTTAATATCAAGATTACAGAAAAAACTCTCATTCTGAAATCTGTTACCCTCGACCTATGTACAACCATAGTAACTACCACAAAACATTCCTTTTTGCATGGTGATTTGCCCTCTTTAGATCTACTGAACAGACAGACTTTATAGGGACAAATTCCTACAATTCCAAATTGTATGTTTATAAATACAAAGAGTAATCTACTATTCCACAACCAAAGCAGGATCCACACCATTCCTCTTAACTCAGAGGCCCAGCTATCACATGGAGTTTCCTTTCTTGCATCCAGGTATATGTCTTTTCAGGCAGCCAAAGGACCACAATCGCTCAGAACGTGTAAAACACATTCCTGCCCTTTCGCTGAAACTTGACGAATAATTCAATCTGACAAAGAAAACGTATGGTGTCTGTCTTATAAGCAGTAAAGAAAATGTGAGTTAGGAAGGACACCCCAATGACTTCCGTTATTTTCCACATTCTTTTGTGTGTGATATGATCCATCTGACTTATCACGCCAGAATAACTTAACAGCCATAGTGATCTCATCTATAGAAATGATTCGAGTCTTAACAGCTACTTGTCATAGTTTCTCCTCAAAGATAAGCAGGCCTACTAGATGGAAATTTCCTCAAAGAGGACATTCCTCTTCCCAGCAATGTCTCTTGCTAAGATCAGTATTTCTTAATTCTTATTTAGATGAGTTTGGGCAGAGTTCTTTACATTTTTCAAAATGGTTTAGAGTAAAGGTTACCTTTTATGTTCACTTCCATTTCTTCCCCTAGTTCTCGATTGTCTTACTCCTGTCCCATGTTCACTTCTCCATGTTGCCCTAAGAAGGTAAAACAGCAAAACGCCATTAGAGAACCAACATTTATAGTTCATATCATTCTGCTAAATGCTACGTTTACTTGGATCAAATTGCTGGATGAAGTAATCCGTACTTCTCTCATGCCTGACAAAATAGTAATAGAGATTTGTATCGCCATAAAACTAACTAGCTTTGGATACTGGCAAAGTTTTGTTCAGAGCATCTCTTCCTACTTTCCATTACCCACAGAGGACGTCTTTAGCATAATCATAAAAAGTGTGTATATGCATAACAGATGCTGATGCCTTAAAGTTTTATGTCTGCTTCCTTCACTCATGTTACTATGCCTTGTAGACAGCTGTAAGAAAAAAAGTGTCTGCTTAATGGGATTTGGCACAGAGGTGTTAACCCCCCAAAAAAACAAAACTTAAGTCAGCATTGGAAACCCCAAAATTGGCTGATTTGATACTTTTGTGCTCATGTGTATATTTCTCTCCTACCATACTGAAAAACAAATTATGCTAGGCTATTATTTGTTTAACATGCCTACATTATTTCCACATGGCCATAACAATGCATGAAATTTAGTGGCTAGATTTTAACACTAGGACCACCGAGCAGTAATGTTCACCTTTGAAATAGGCTCTGGCATCCAAACTAATTCTACTGGAATTCAAGATTTTCAATTTTTTACAACTTATCAACATTCTTGAGATGGCACGACTATCCATCTCCTGGTACTACTGCATAATCCCCAGAATTCTACGCTCTTACAGAGAGTTGCATCAGGCTACACAGTGTGGTAAGTTTCAATATAAACTCGTGTGGTGGAATTCTCTTATCAATCAACTTTATAATAAAAAGCATCAACTTCCTTATGAGAAATCATTATTGTAAGTATTTAAAATGGCAAACAAACCAAACACTCAAATATACAACCAGGTAGGGCAAGGCCAGTTGTAGACAAGTATATAAATACCAGAATTTATACTCATTCTATGTAATTTCACACACCCACCCAACCAAATCTTCCCCCATTTCATTCTCAAGCAAGTTCTGTCATCCATCTCCAAAGCCAAAAACAGCAGTCCCAGTGGTTCTTATAATATTCTAGACTACTTGCTAGTTAAGTAATATGCACCACTTAACCAAACGTCTCTTAACCCATTATAGTCAGTTACTCTGTGCAGGATATGTTCCAGAAATGTGGAAATATTATGCACTAATTAACCAAACATCTCAGATATGCTCCAGAAGTGTGGTAGCGTTATGCACCAATTAAACAAATTACTCCTGACCCACTGTAGTCAGATACTCTATACAGGATATGTTCCAGAAGTGTGGAAGTATTATGCACCAAATTACTCATCACCCACTGCAGTCAGATACTCTGTGTAGGGCATGTTCCAGAAATGTGGAAGTACTATGCACTAATTCACCAAATATCTCCTGACCCACTACAATACAGTACGTACCTGAAGCAAAATGAAAACCTCCAAAGAATTTTAATACAAGACATCTCTGCATTACACAATACAATTTATCTTGGTAGATTAAAAGCCCTCTTCCTTTACTCCACCCATATAGACAATTGTAGGGTGATTTTTGTGTAATATGTTTTGTAATGAAAGCTCCTCCCCTGTTCTACACCCTCCACCTTTATAAAAGTTTCACAAATACCCATTCTGAACACATTAATCTCAAATGTAGACAAAACAGAGATCAGATCCAATATCTGTAAAACAAATCCCCTTTAAACATTAAGCTGAACAGTTTCTTATCTGTCTTCAAAACCAAATTAACTAAAAGAAAACCATTAATTAATGGCAGAAATTGTGTAAATGATTTTTGTCTGGAGGCAAGCAGAACACGCATTTTATGATATGGGTGACATGGTTGTGTTTCTCCCCCTTGAAACCAAAATATACAGCATAATTATCTTTGTTAATGTTATCACCCCTCCTCTTACAATATCTGCAACACTCCCCTCAAAACAGACATGACTATTATGGACTTGAGTCACCTATCAACTTATGAAGAGATAAACCTGTTACAGCAAACTGAGCATTAGAAAGAGACTAGTATGTGCTACAGTAATTCATACAAGATAAAAAGTTGTTATCAAAACTCATATCATATAAAACTGCTTTGAAAAGTCCTGTGTTGTGCTGCTCATAGAAAAATAAGACAAAGCACAAAATAAATTTGCAGGCATTATTAGGAATAATAGTCATCTTATGCCTCATGATGAGAGAGATAAATAGTATTTAATGGATGCCAACGTATGCCCCATGTCCATAGCTCTTCAACCTTATAGAATGGTGTAGGGAAATAAGGACTCCATGTAAAATAAACACCTTTTATTAATAATTACCATGCTGTGCTGATCTATCCCTCTGTGGAACATTGCATCTTCTTAGAGAAATATCTACCAACCAAAGATTCTGTATGCAGACCAAAAAAACAACTATTAAAACCAAATATAAAATAACTGAGTTGTTAAAGATCCAGGAAAGAAAGCCAAGACTGTATATTGTCATCCTACTTATAGGTTCATAGGTTCATACTAGGCTATCTGCCCTAGGGCATTTATAAGCCTAGCCAGAGTTGTGTGGCTTTCACCACCCCTTAGGTTGAAGAATACTATACCCATTAGTTTGCCGTGCCTCTGTCCAGCAGTGATACAGAGATGATCCCCAGGGTAAACCTACGATCTCCCATCCACTGGTCAAGATTCCTCTTGAACAGAGCCAGCGAGGTGCTCTGTCTCACATGGACCGGGATTCTGTTCCACAGCATAGGGAGTCTCTGGGTGATGAATCTGTCCCTCCAGCACGTCCTATTTATATCCGTGTTGAGGTTTAAGTCTCTTGCTCTTGTGGCTCTGGTGGATTTGGATTTTTTGAGGTGGGGCATGTCCATTAATTCCGGGTTGGACATGGCCTTGTATGTCAGGCACAGGTCACCTCTGAGCAGACGGTATGCGACTGAATAGAGCTGGAGTTTCTTCAGTCGGGCAGCATATGGCATATTTTGAGCCCCTTTATCCTTTTGGTGAGGAACTTTTGGGGTCTTTCCAATTGCTGCAGGTGTCGGGTAAGATACATTCCGAATGGGGCATTGTACCCAATCATTGGTCTGATAAGTGAAGAGTACAGGGGAACAATGACCTCCCTTGATCTGGATGTGAATCCCTTCATAATCAGGTGGGCAATGTAGAAGGTCCTCCTAACTACTTTGGCAATGTGAGTGTCAAAAGAAAGGTTACTGTCAACTTGGGTCCCCAGGTCCCTGATAACCTCTTCTGTGCTTAATGGACTGCCACCTATGTGGTAACTTGGGGTTATCTTGTTTTTACCAAAGGGTATGACTATACATTTTTTGGCGTTTAGCTTAAGGCCATGGCTCTGGCACCAGTTATCCATTTCTATGAGACCTCTCTGAAGGATATCTGTGTCTGATGGATTTTCAACTATGACGCCCAGTTTGCAGTCATCTGCAAACTTTGTCAGCCACAATCCTCCTATGTTTGACTGCACTTCTGAAAAGTAGATGCCGAACAAGAGGGGTCCCAGGACTGAGCCCTGTGGGACACCGCTTGTGACCGGCTTGGAGTCTGACATGGCACCAGCAACTCTAACCCTGTGGGTTCTGTCTTGAGCCAGTTTGCAACCCATCTTGTGACATATGGGTTTACATTTAAGCTGGTGAGCTTTTCTATGATACCTGAGTGGGGTATTGTGTCGAAAGCTGAATACATCATGCAAAATATCGGGTTAGAAAAATCAGATGCTGGAATTAAAATTGCCAGGTGAACATTAGCAATATCAGATGCCATTCTAACGAGTGAAAGCATGGAAGAACTTGTTGATGAAGGTGAAAGTAGAAAGTACAGAAGATGATTTGTTACTTGACATAAACAACATTATGCCATCTAGCCTAATCAATTCTTTGTAAATTGATGGAGAACAAGCCAAACAATTGATGTTTATTTTCTTTGTCTCAAAGATCTATGCACGTTGTGACCAGTCATAATATTAAAAGATGCATTCTTCTTAGAATGAAAGCTCTGGCAAAACTAAATTTTAAATAGCAAAGGCATCACATATATAGCCAAAGAGAAGTTTTCAAAGTAAAAATGTGTGGCTGTGAGACACGGTGAATAAGGAAAGCTGTGCTCTTGAGAATTCCTTGCACTGCAAGAAAATCACATTAGTCAATAAAGAAAGAAACCCAGACTGTTTACTTGAAAATCTGATAAAAGTAAAATAAACAGCTTGGTCACCATGATAATAAGAGAAATGCAGCTACTACAATGTTTATACTGTTACATGTTTTAAGACACTACATATTCCATAATGCACCCCATTTATAAACTAGAGTCAGTGGGGTGGGAGTTGCTCTAGTGTTAACATAGTTTCTGTTGAGCTGCCATGTTATGACAAATACAAGTTACCCACTTGGCTAAACTATTGGTATAACCTGACATTTCTCAAGCTGTCGGCGAACATTACTGTCTAATTATGGGTGCTCACTTCTGATGTGGTGTCAAAAGCAGGATCCACTTGATATTATAAAAGCATGCCACATCACCTCAAGCAAAATGCCTGGCAGTTGGCTTAGAGGATTAAGGCGTTGTGAACTATATGTGTCAGTGGTCTAAGTTTTGATTCCCTCAGCATCCATTGCATTACTGTGCGACTCTGAGCAAGTCACTTAACCAGGCACCGCTCCTGGTCACTTCACCAGGCACCACTCCTGGTCACTTCACCAGGCACCGCTCCTGGTCACTTCACCAGGCACCGCTCCTGGTCACTTCACCAGGCACCGCTCCTGGTCACTTCACCAGGCACCGCTCCTGTTCACTTCACCAGACACCGCTCCTGGTCACCTAACCAGACACCGCTCCTGGTCACCTAACCAGACACCGCTCCTGAGCCAAGTATGAAAAAGCTCCTTGGGAATCGGTGCTCTAACCCGGAAAATAATTTCTCAAAACTCTTTGGCTGGTCTGACTGGAGGAAGGGGTTTGCATATTTTATTTGGCAACCATATTGGGAAAAAAAACATGAAATTCAGGTAAACCCCCTGTTATACTCAATGAGAAGTGAAGTGGTGATCTTATACAGGTCCTGTTCAGTTTTATAGGATCAGGGTGTGTTATGAGTCAGTGACTAGCAAGCTCAGTGAACATATTGTGCCAAAAATAAAATAAATACACAAGAGGGCATGCCTTCACAGATGTGTACAAAAAGAACTGTAAATGTGTTGACGCTTTTCTAAGAAGATTGTAATAATGAGTTGGAAAATGTGCCTTTAATAGTCAAAAAGATTAATATATCAAAGACAGAACTTTGATATGCTGGGGAAAGTAGACATGTTTCAAAAGTTACAATTTGAAGTTGATCTGACTTTTGAGAAAGTAATACAAACCATCAGAGAGGAAGAAGTAATTGAAAGGCAAAATGCTAATTTAAATATGGCAAATGATATGTGTGAGGTCGAACATAAAGTTAACAGGAAGTTTAGAGAGAGACATGAGAATCAGAGCCAGTGTAAGCCAAGCAAATATATGAGGTGTGACCATTATCACAATGAATCAGAGCAGAAGGGGTAGGAGACAGAAGAGAACTGGCCATTTGGTTGTTATTGGTAAAACAAACCTGACGAAAAAGGTTGTTTCTGAAAATTAAATAAATAATGTGCAGAGAGCATTTTCCTGGATTGAGGCACTACTATTGTGATATTAAAGCTGATTAGCAAGGCAAAAGTCCTACTCATGAAACTGAAATGAGTTCAAGATTGATACAGGGGCCAATATTACTGTGATACCATGTGCTATATGTAGAAACGCCTTCAAACCATCTGCAGTTGCATCAGCCATAAACTGAAATTCTTAGTAAGGAGATAAGTTCAGATGTGGTGGTAAACTCTAGTCATACCTGAGTAAACTAATTTGTTATCCTGATATTTTTGTACCTACCAATGTATATTAGAGGGTAACCATGGGTGCACATTCTGACAGCTACCTAAAGCAAAGACAGGATTCACTAGAGAAGCCCCTGATGCTGGAAAAGCCTGAAGGCAAAAGATGAAGGGTGTGACAGGGGTTAAGAACAGTAGGCACCATAACTGAGGACAACTGTATGAATTTACAAGAACTTAAAAAGTTAGTTGTTGACAGACAGATCTGATGTGATAAAGTCCTTGAGGTGATAAAAAGAGAGTTGACAAAATGACCTTACAACAACAATAAGCCATCTTTATTCCAAAGATTGCAGGTACAACACCAGTTACATATGTGAAAATGTTAAACTGTCATTTTACAAAATGCATTGGTAATGAGGGAGAGGAGTGTTTCCAGAGACTGCAGTTTCCGATTTAAACTCCTAGCATTTAGCAGCATAGCCTTTAATTTATATGGGAGTGATATTTTCACATCAGAAATTTTGTTCTTGAGACCTTGCCTAAAAAGGCACTATGGGGCACGCAATTGCCTTAGCCAGTAACCAAAAGCTTAGAGGTGACAGGTGAAGACCATCACTGGCAAAGCAGCGTGGTCTATCGGCCTTGTCATCCCAGGCTGACAGGAACTGGATTCGCTTAGAATGACACCAGAAATTAAGCCAATTGTTGAAGTCAATCATTTTTGTTTATATTGTGGTATCATCCTAAGTGAGAGTAGAATGTTGCTCAAGGCTAGGGACATACCTGCCTGGGACACATATTCATAGAACTCAATCATGTTTCTCTTCATATGGTCCAGTGAGGTACATCTGAAGTCACTCACACCAACATGAAGTATGACAGACTCATAATGACAGTATGACAGACTCAATGTTATTGAGAGACTTGAGTGCTTGTGTAATCTGATGGATCCTGGCACCTGATAGACAGCTGACATTAACCTTCACCTTGTTCAGCCTGATGAGTGGGACATCTGTGCATCTCACAATGGAGTCACTTATGACTAAAAGCTTTGGTTTAGATGTGCTTTGCCTTAGGGGCTTATTTGGTGAGGCACTGGTGGTTGTGTTTTTATGTGTACTGAGTGCTGTATTAGGTGTAACATGTTTGTGTTTGGAAGGTCTCTGGTGTTCAAGGAGGTTTCTGGTGAGGACCCCCGCATATGATGGTTTATGTGTTAGCATAGGAGGTGTAGAATGTGAGCTGACAACCTGCTCAGTGTAACTGCTCTGTGTGTGAGAGAGCAAGGATTCCAGATTCTTAGTGTAGATGCATTGCTCACAAATTGTACTTCGGTGATATAGGAGTAGGGGGTTATCAGTGTACATGCGGAAGTTGCTACTGGTCTGCATTCTCACATTCACACCTCCTGTTCCACAGCTAAGCAGAAAGCCTGACATAGTGTGTGCCAAAGCTGCCACAACAGGTAGATTATACACTCAGTTACTTCTAGCTGTCAAGGGGGCTGCAGATCTAAGTAGCCTTCCTGCCCCTGCAAGTGTGAGCTGGCAGGTATAAGCCACAGAAATTCATCTTCCTGGTTTGGTCCATCAAATATCTGTTGTACTAGTCAAAAATGGGTCATCTGGGCTGAAGTCAAGGTTTCATTTTTTCCCCTATGAGGACAGAATACCTTGTGAATCTGTTTTTCTGGAAGGCAGGTAGAGATTAACTGTGTGAACTGTGCAAGACACTAGTCACCACACTCCATGCTTAAGGTAGCAAGGGGTAACAGTTCAAGCTTTTCTTAAGATGAGGACAGAACAAACTGCTTTGTGGGTAAATCTGATATTTCCCACTTAGCTAACCCTGTCCTATTGTATTGTTAAGTGGTTCTTCAGTTGTGTATCTCCCGCATGTTGTATTAACATAATAAGCCCCAACCACTCATGCCCCATTCTCTGCTAATAATAATCAGTAGAAGATGATATTGTGAAGGGCCACCTCTTAAACTAGCACAGCTTTATTTACCATGCCAGTCATATCTTCAAATCTAATAGTTGTATACTGCAATAACACCTACTTAAGCCATCTTTTGTGGGTTACTTTTAAAATCTTAACTCTTAAATAGCAAATGTGAGTAAATAAAACAGGCTGCAAAAAACGTCTTTAAAAAGAAATCTTGTTACAAAGCGTGCCAGTCTTGTTGCTCTTTGAGAAACATAACACCAGATTTTGACTAACAGTGCACCATTTTCTTACAATTTTACATTAGATTAGGTGTGGAAGCATATTAATAATTAACTTTCAAAGAAGTGGCACAATGCTGCCTTACTTACTTACCCCCTTCCATTGTCCCACTCCCCTTGATTTCCTCCACTCATGGAACATAGACATATTTACTTCTATGTATAGACTTAAGGATGTATCACTGTCCTTCCTGTCCATCAAGCACTAATAAACTGAATGTCCATACTTGAAATAGTGCAGTGTGTTTACCAGTATGGTCAGAGGAACAGGAAGCACTGACTTCATAATAGCACATTCCAGAAGTTTCTAGGGCATGGACCGGACTGCGGGACAAATCAGATATATATGTATGTATGTATGCAATCAGGTATTCTAAAGGTAGAAGGAACAATCATTTAACAGTTAGACATGATATCTTAAACAATGGGTAGATTAGCCAGGTAGTTTAACTACTTTCAAGTAGCTGTAGACAGAAATGAATTTAGAGATGGGGATACGAGCAGAAGAAGCATATTTATTGCACAATTGTGTCCTTAGCAGAGTTTCCGTAATCTATTAACAGCAACATATTATTTGAATCCGTTATCCCTTTGCAGGGCCATAGGCTGCTAGCTTAGGTTAAAAGCAATAGTTTCAGCAAAATGTGCCTTTCAAGTACATTCTTCCATTGTGAAATGACTTGCCAAGACAATTTACCATATGGGTTTATCAATCTATTATTCTCTGGGCTTAAACACAAAGTAGTTGAGGAAGAATGTCTTTTTCTTTAACCACAAGAAACGAATAAAGAAAGCAGTTGTTTGACAGCACCATTGTCATTATTTCTGAGCTTACTAATAATTTGCTTATGATGATGACTTTACTTATACATTTTTCTTTGTTCTTCCTCCTGTACATCATGGTTACCAGCCTGGCCCTCATGGCACTTCTGCACCAGGTCTGCCAGGTATTCCTTGACCCCTAAACTTAACTCCAGTAATCACTGAAGCCAGTGATGGACTGAAGAAAATGGGGCTCGGTACATCTGAGCCATTTGTCCAGGTGGGTTCTTACTTATTGACTTACCCATTGTTGCTCCCCTCCCCTATTTTACTGGCTTGTACGCCAGTCCAAGGTAGGTGTCTGCAATGTAGGTATCTGATATATTGCCCAACCTCCACTGCAGCTCTGAAAAGCCTACTGCTACCCCACTGACAACTCCTCCTAGTAACCTCTCCGGTCACTGGTCTTCAGTGGAGATCATCAGCCAGAGGCGACCATGAGCCATCCACCCCCCCCCTCCAAGATGGGAACATCCATCCCCCCTGCTCCTCTGTCATTTTCCAAAGTTGCTAATCAAACTTGGGTCACTAGGATCGCAGTCAAAACTTTATCCATATACACCACTGATGTGGCAACTTTACTTATACTTTTAAAAGTACAGTGCCAAAGATGTGAAATATAATGCATTCATATGTTTAGTCTGATTTGAGTTTGTTAGACTGGAAGGGCTAACAAGATAGAAAACCCCTTTTCAACAGAGGCCCAGAGAGAAAAGCTCCATTTACACAATTCAGTACAATTTAACAAAAAGGAAGAATTGGACTGCTTAAATGAAGTACAATATAGGCTGGTATTCTGTTGTTGGGAGAGTTTAAATGGGTCTCCTGAAAAGCTGATGTTCCTTTTACAGCATTTAAAAACATATAAGGTGTCTAACTCTTTCATAAGCAAGTTGGACTGGTTCACTCTCTAGATTTCTGTGTATCTAACACTATCAGTTCTTCTGTGTGGGTGATTCTAATCAAGGATTTTGTCACGTTAGACCTAATGAAGCGGCTTTAAACATATTCCAATATACTACTTTTCTGAGTAAATCCTGATTTCTATGATTGCCTTTTAGAATTTCATCAACTCCAAAAAAAAATCCAAAGTGAAGTACTGAAATAGCTGAAAGCACAGAAAACATAATTGATGATATTCTAGCCTGTTAAGCCAATAAACCTGAACTAAGTTTCTAGACAGGTTGACGAAAAATGTTTAGAGCTGAAGAAAAACAAACGTTAAATATGTGTGCTCACGCTCAAGTACATTGACCTTGTTTTAAAATTTGGAGGTCTCAAACTTGAATTCTGATAAAGCCAAAGCAGTTGTACATATACAGAAGGCTCATAATAAATAATCTCTTATCCATTTCCTTGGCATGTTGATACATTTAATTTTTTTTTCCAGATGTCAGACATAACAGTTGTACTTAGTATGTTACTAGACCATGCTGCTGCCTAACTATTATAAATGAAACAAAAAAGTCCTGAGATGCTTAAAACATTAGTCACTGAGGTCATTACATTGAAACTCTATGATGTGTCACAGGCAATTATTTTGGGAGTAGATGCTAATCAACAAGAACTCTGTGCAGTGACGCAACAAAAAAATAGGTCAATATCTTATGGGTGAAAATTATGACATTAATGCCCAAACATGTTGTTCTCATAGAAATGTCAATGGAAGTTTTGGCCTTCAAATGTTTCATCCCTATATTTATAACAGGAAAGTCACGTTGAAGCTGGATCAAAAGACAATTTGAATTATGTTTAAGAAATCTCTTTACAATGTCTTCAAAGGATGTATTGTGATTACAATAATGTGATCTGCAACTATAATACAAACCATGATGGGTAATGCATACAGCTTTTTTCTTGATTACAGCACAGCTGGAAGAATATAAAGAAGGTTCACTACAGACTGAACAGGCAGTTTTGTTGACTGTTTCGCAAACAATAATGTCTGCTGGGCAGGTATACAAGCTAGTACAAGGGAATGAATCGAGTTACAGTTACTGCGAGATGAAATAATCAATGGTCAGCCAGATAATACCAAATCACTACATATAAACACTCATAGTTACTTCCCATAATGAAATTACCTCATCAGTTGTCAAGATTTGTTATTTAAAAGGACTTATTCCTTCTCATCTGATTGACACGAGGATGAATTAAGTAAAAACATTATATCTGGAAATTACCTAACGTAAGGAAAGAGAAACACAACCAAAAATAGAAATGATCTACTGGGACAGATAGAAAAGGATGTGATGGAATGGTAAATGTCATCATCTCTGGAAATAAAAGGTGAAGTAGAAGTGGAAACTAAGTGGAAACATAACCCCATGGACCTGGTGAATTAAAGATCAATTTCTTTATTCCATTTACATATACACATTTCAGCAATAGTGTTAGCAACTAGATTGGATAAGGTACTCTACAAGTCTAATACAAAAGGGTGGAGATGTATATTTTTAATACTGGCGTTCTTTCTTTTTCATTGATAATTCAAAAGACAAGGTGGGGACAGAGGAATAGTATTATGTAAGTTATGGAAAGCTTTCATTACAATAGAATAGCAATAATTATTTAAACTTTTTTGAACCAGAGTTTCATGAATTAGATGTATGCATTATAAAAATTACCCAACCACAGCAGAACTATTGCTACCATATTCCAAACATATCAGCAACTACTCAGAATATATTGCAAAAGCATTCTTAACAATATACACTACTATTATGTATTACAACGCTGTAACTTCATAAAGAAAAACAGCAACACAGCACTGTGTAGAAATAACGTAGCTACATTTAATACATCTAATAGTAACAAAATAACAATGCTTGCCACATATATATTATTATTATTACCATATTTGTAATTGTAATTATCTTCTAAACCACTATTCTCTACCCCAAACTAAACAATTAGCAATGATGAATGATTTTTAAGGAGGATAGGAAATTTATAGAAAGCCTACATTTATTAATATGTATTTACATTTTAATAACAGTCACCAACTGCATCAGAAAGGAGTATAGTCAAAGGGCAAATGATTAGAGCAGCAAGGATGACATCCAAGTTAGAAGATGTCAAAATAGAGTTGGACTTTATATCTAGGGTGTTTTTAGACAGAGGGTATCCATTACAGTATATTAATGAGACAAGGGATTATATATAGGCACAATGGAGTAATAATTATAAGCCACTTTTAGGATCAGGTTTACCAATATCATTTCAAACATCACAACCTATTAACTATAGGAAAGCAACAATACTAGGTTATGGTAATTATTCCAATAAAGATGCAGATATTTTTAGATAGATGGGCACTTTTCTCTAACAATTCAGAAATTGCTGGAATTATTGGGTCTTCACCTACTTTGTTTATAAAACATATGCTAATTTTATGAAAGAGATGAGCCTTATAGGAGTGTTCTGAGTGCTAATGGGACTTAGAAGTGTGGGGCCTGCGATCAGTGTCAGTACATTGTGCATGCTGACTCAAAAACATGGGACAATAAAAGTCAGACAAGGATTAGATTTTTGAGAAAAAATTGCTTGACAAAAGGAGTACTGTATTTGGCTAAGTGTTGTCAGTGTTCAGCATTCTATGTTGGTAAAATGAACAGAGCCTTTAGGAGTAGGATTTAAGAATATACATATATTAAAACAAAAAATATTAATAATGCCCTTTTTAAACAGCTATTTATTAGTAATGCGTGTGTTGGTTTTAAATTTGCCATGTTAGAACAGGTTAAAACAAACCACAGAGGTGGTGACAGTAGAACCTTATTTGCAGTTAAAAAAAGTAAATGGCAGATTGAATTAGTTGCCAATTTTCCTCCAGGTATTAATGATGCTATTAATTTACAACCAATGTTGAAATGGAAATTGGATAAATATATTTAATGTGGAAAATATATATTTTTAAATATGTTTTATGACTTCATTTGGTTTTAATGATTTTGCCATATTGTGTCATGTTACTTTAAAGGCTTGAATGCTAATATTGTCAATTAGGGGGTGTGCTTGTTGCCTTTTAGTTTTCCTACAAGTACATAAAGGTGATATTGTGAGAGTGTTAATTCTGAAGAAGTCCAATTTAATGGATGAAAGTGCTTAATTTATTATGTTTTTAAAATCTGTAATCTTTTAAATCTGTTATTAAAAATCTGAATGATTACTGAGTCTGTGGAATCTCTTGGTCGGGTGCTACCATTGATTTGTCATTAGTCATTTTTCTCTCACCATTAACACTTTTTTCTTTATGGTTACACAATTATCAGTGTTAATCACAAAATATATAACAATCCCACTCAGTTGTCTTTATTTTTTGTACTGCATCAGTAATATTAACTTTTACCAACTAAAATATATATCTCCATGCAAAAAAATTCACGTTTCACAAGTTTCATGGGAAACAACATATTTGTTACAGGGGAATGACTTTTTAGATGATGGTTTATGGTATGTACGTTTCGTTGATTATGTCTTCCTTCTGTGGGGGGGGGGCACATTAAGTAGACTGGAACAATTTATTGATTATTTACATACCACCACGGATTTTTTAAGATTCACATTTCAGTATTCTAGTGATGTGATTGATTTTTTAGACATTAGAGTGCAGAGAACAACATGGATGGGCATAGCCACTAGCCTATATAGGAAACCAAGTAGGAAAAATAGTGTTTTGCACAAAACTAGCATGCATCCAAGGCATGTTAATAAGAATAAAAAAAAAAAGAACAATGCAGGACAACCTCCAAGTTTGTAGCGAAAACCACAGCAGGAAAACAGACTGGAACCAACGTAACTTAGTAACCCAACTTTATTCCAATAGAATCAATAAAAACAAGTAATTCAGTTCTGTTCTTCACTCAAAACGTAAAACACAAAAGAATAACTCCAGTAGATCAAGCACTTTCGCCCGGGCTCTCCCGGGCTTTTTCAAGATAATTTAACTAAGCAAACTATATGCTTATATACCCCATGGTTAATTAATTAATTGTATAATTATTTTATTAGGACCTTTCCAAGTGTTTCTGTGCTTAAAGCTATATTCCCTTTTTAGGAATCTTAAAAATGTTAAAAATATTTAAAAATATTGTTAATGCAATATATTTATGTTCCTTAGCTCCCACCACTTGTTGTAGAATGCTTGGTTTGTCCAGAATGTTTGTGTGTGTGTGTATTGTTTTTATAAAATTTTAATATTTAATTGTTTAATGATTTAACTAATATTTATGTTGTTTTTCTTTTTAAATAAACCATTTGTACAAAACAAGCTTTTTCAAAAGAACTGCTTTTCTACTATAAGATGAATTTTTTCTCTTCTTTTATACTATGCCCATTGCATTTGGGTGGAGAACCTTACTTATAGGAATTAGTAATTAATGATATTTTGTCATCTTTTAAAATTTGGTTTTCCTGATTTGATTGTTGATACATTGGCATTTCATGGATATGTACTACGGTTTTTTTATTATTATTTATTAAAAATTACTAAACTAATGCTGTTATTGTTATTAAATTACTATATTTTCTACGTTAAGGAATTTATATATGTTTTTGTTTTAAAATATAATTTGTACATCCTAAGTTAATTTACTATAATTGTTATAAATAAATTAAATATAAAATTTATAAAATTTATAAAATTTGTAAAATTTGTGTGTTCTTGTTTATTATTATAAATATAATCATTAAACAATTAAATATTAAAATTTTATAAAAACAATACACACACACAAACATTCTGGACAAACCAAGCATTCTACAACAAGTGGTGGGAGCTAAGGAACATAAATATATTGCATTAACAATATTTTTAAATATTTTTAACATTTTTAAGATTCCTAAGAAGGGAATATAGCTTTAAGCACAGAAACACTTGGAAAGGTCTTAATAAAATAATTATACAATTAATTAATTAACCATGGGGTATATAAGCATATAGTTTGCTTAGTTAAATTATCTTGAAAAAGCCCGGGAGAGCCCGGGCGAAAGCGCTTGATCTACTGGAGTTATTCTTTTGTGTTTTACGTTTTGAGTGAAGAACAGAACTGAATTACTTGTTTTTATTGGTTCTATTGGAATAAAGTTGGGTTACTAAGTTACGTTGGTTCCAGTCTGTTTTCCTGCTATGTTAATAAGAATGTAATTCAGCGACAATTTATGAGGATTAGCCAATTGCATAATACTAATAAAGGCTTAGATAATGCATTCTCTATGTTAAAGAGAGAATTTGGTGTCAGAGGCTATAGTGAAAAAGATATAGATGCTAACATTAAGGAAATGTGTACAGAACGCAGCTCTAAAGGTAGGCCTTTTTTCCCTGAAAATATAAGTGATATATGCACTAAACAGAATGACCCGAAGTGTAAAATTAGGTTTCCAGCTACCTATTCAAGTAATGTAGGAACAGTCTGTAAAATCTTTGGAAAAACTGGAATATATTAAAATCTATAAATGAACTTGATGGACTGATAGATAGTACACCACAGTTTTCTTTTATGAATAAGAAATCATTAAAAAGGCAACTATGCTATAACTCAAGTTTTAGTAGAAGCAAGACAATGTCTCAGAGGAAAGACATTTCCGTGCAGGAATTGCATGGCATGCAACCATATTTATTCCAACTCTATTTTTAGACATCCAACGCATAACTTTAATATTAATGTGAATTTTTATGCTGATTGCAGGATACAACATTTACTCTATTTTTGCTTTTGTAAAAGTTGCTATGCATTTTGTATAGACAAAACAAACAGAAGCTTTAAGGAACGTATTTTAGAGCATCTTAGGGACATAGCAAATGCAAAGGAGACCAATGCCCTAGCAAGACATGTACAGGCAGAAGGTGCACAACATGGCTTTAATTTTATGGTCATAGAAGTTCTAGAAGAAAATGTTAGAGGTGGTGATATGAAAAATAAGGTAGAGATAGCTGAACAAAAATGGGGTTTACTACTACAAGCTGAAAGACCACCAGGTTTAAATAGTGCAGTGTCACTTAAACCTTTCTTGAAGACTAGACCATTGAAACATTGAGTTCATATGTAGGTTTAAAGGCTATAAATGCTTATGAAATTACATGCATTTAATTTAAGTTACATATTTTTAACTGATTTTTGAGTCTTTGAATGATGCACTTTGCCACTTTAAAGGCTAAATTGCACTATTTCATTCTTGTTTGTGAATGGATTGAGTTTGATTAAAATTTGATGACCTTATGTGAGTGAAACAGAGTCTGAAGAAGTGATCAGTAAGAGATCACAAAAGTGCTTACTCATTTTATCTGGATTCATTAAAATTGAAAGTTTTACCTACATTCCTCAGCCGTGGTCATCTTGTTTTTGTTTTTATTAATCATATCTCTAATAACACAAGTTACCTACACAGTTGGATACACCACTATATACCAGACAGGCTCATAATTCCAAAAGCGTTGTTAAAAGGCAGTACAAAATATGAGCACTTCCTGCCCCCTCCCCAGCTATAGCATGTTCAGATTAGATGGATACTTAAAATGTCAAAGAATTTCTACCTGTCTACTGCAGCTTATTACATATGACACAACACCACTCTAATTCCGTCATTTGTTAAATCTGAGATTGTACTCAGACCAATTAATAAAATTAATAATTTTCAGCTGTAATTCTGCCTTCATTCACATAGCAGAGTTTAAAGTGATATCCTTAAATAGATATCCTTAAATAAATCTCCAGTCATAAGACTTTCCCATGCTGAACTTCTAGAATTTAACATAAATAACCACCTAATATTTGCGCAACATATCAAACATGTTGACTATAAAGCTAATCAAAAATGCGTCATATTATACAAAGCTAAACCTGGTCTAACAGAACAAATACAACTACTTTCAACTTACTCTTTTACTGCCTACTACATTATATGAGTCTATGACTCTCACTATTATACAAAAGCCCATCCACACAAATAAACAGACTTACAACAGAATTGTTAAATTTTCTAGCAGCCTCTCAAATAAAACTCACTAGAGCATTGTACTATGCAAAAAGAAAAACAAATGGATGCCTAGGCCATTATATTCCTTAACATTCACTAAGCATAAAACAGCACACAAGTAAACATCCTTCAGTCCCAAAAGATCTTGGGTTTGTGCTCCAGTTGGAGTGATTCGAGAAACTTCTTCGGTTCTGTGAAATCCAATCCAGGAGTGCCATCCTTTCTGCATTCTGAGCAGCAGTAAGGAGATGTTGGTCTGACATCAAGGGCATGATTCTTCCAGAAGGTTCTCTTATCCTCTGCTCTACTTATCAAGGTGGTTTTATATATAGTGATAACTTCCTTCACTTTCCATTTCCAGGCATACTTGTCAGATGTGAGAGAATGCCAGGTGTTTATGCTGATGGAGAGCAGTGAGGTCACTCTTGCACATGTCAGTATACAGTAACGCAATTTGGTCATCCTTTCAGCCTCTTTCCAGGTTCCAGCTCTACAAAAAGATAGTCTTTCTGTATTCAGCTGTCTTTTATGCATGAGGCATGACCCAACCAGTGCATACGTCTCTGTTTCAGAAGGGTGAACATGGAGGTGGTCCCCGTTCTCTCGGCCACTGTGCTGCTGGGGATCCTGTCCTGCCATGAGATACCAATTATGCACCTAAGGCAGTGCATATGAATATGTTGAGCAGCTGCTCCAGTTTTGAGCACTAAAATCCATATTTTACTGGCATACAGTAATGTGCACAAAACACACACTGCATAAACCTGCACCTTGGTGTACACAGTGAGCTTAATAACCCATACTCTGTCAGGCTATAACAAAGCTGTGACAGCTTTTCCAATGTGCTTTTTGATCTCACTATCAAGTTGCCCGAGATCATACAGCCTAGGTACAAAAACTCATGGCTGACCTCCAGCTTACAATCGTTCACCCTGATAGATGGCTCATTGCCCACATTATGGCCCATCATGTGGGTGTTCTTTAGGGGTGATTGCGAGGTCAAATGTCATACATGTGCCTGCAAAGTGAGTCATGACTGACTAACTGACATTCCTGTCGAGTGTGAGCAGCACTAGCTGCATCATCAGCAGACAGGAACTCCCTTAGAAACTTCTTTAGCACCCTGGTCTTTGATCTAAGCCTCAACAGTTTAAAGAGGTTGCCATCCATTCTGGTTTGGGGAAAGATACCTTCTGCAGCAGTTCCAAAAGCAAATTTCAACACAACTGAAAAGAAGATTCATAGGTTCACAGGTTCATAGATTAGTACTAGGCTAACTGCCCTTGTAGGCCATTTTAAGCCTAGCCAATTAACCCATGTGAGAATCAAACCCTGCATCTTGTGTCTATAAGGCAAATATTTTAACCATTATGACAATGTTCCTCTGTTGATACAAACAATACGGGAGCCAGTGCACACTCCTGCTTCACTCCACTGAGAATATTGAAAGGTTTATATGTGGATCCAGTGAACATGATGGTCCTCCATGTTTTTATTGAAGGCCCTGATAATGCTAAGCAGTTTTAGGGGACAAAGTATCTTTGCCAGATCAAGAACAGACCTTTCCTACTAATGAAGTTGAATGCCTTGGTTAGATCAATGAATGCATGGTTTGTTCTGCTCCCTGGACTTTTCCTGTAGTTGCTTAACAGAGAAAACCATGTCTGTGGTAAACTGTTTAGCTCTGAACCCACACTGAGACTCGCAGTAAACTCTCTCTCTCTGCAGGAACATGGAGACTCTTCAGGACAACACGTTTAAACAGTTCCCCCATAGAAATGAGAAGGGAGATGCCATGATAGTTGTTACAATTACTTTTGTCACCCTTGCTGTTTTAGATAGCAAGTGTGTCAGTATAGCTCATATGTTGTGGTACATGGCATTCTCTCCAGCATTGGCAAAGTATTGCATGCACGTCTCAAATTAGGGTACCATTGGTACATCTAAGGATTTCTGAGGGAATGCCATCTTTCCGGGGGGGGGGGGTATTAGAGATTGCTTTTCGCATGTTGTTGAGGTCCTCCATTGGGGGGGGGGGTCAGCATCGAGTTTGGTTATTGTTGGCAGAGGCTCAATGACATTCAGGGCTGTCTCTATAACTATGGTCTCTCTGGTGTACAGCTGTAAGGAGTGCTCCAGCCAGCATTCCATCTGCTTGGTTCTGTCCTCCAAGACCTCACCCTCTGGTTGACTTAAGCAGGGTGATCTTCCTTTTTTGATGGCCCGATGGCTTGCTTGGTCCAGTCATACATTCCTCATGTTACCAATGTCTGCAGGCTGCTGAATCCTGAAGCAGAGTTGGTGCCAATGGCTGTTTGCACACTTCTGAGATACCTGCTGCACTTGACTCCAAGCACACCGGAGTGCCTGCACGTTCTCCTCATTGGGAGAGGACCTGTATGCAGCCAGTGCCCATCTTTTCTCCACAACTGGGGTGTCAGCACTTCAGTATGGACTTTAAATTAGCATACTTGACAGTCTTCTTCCCAAAGACAGATATCACAGTGTTATAGATAACATCCTGTAGCTTTTCCCATCTCTTGCTGATGTCAGTGCCATCTGGGTAGGGCAAGGCCTCTTTAAGCACTTGGACAAACCTGAATACTTTTGAAGGGTCACAAGAACTGCCTGTGTCAATAAGCAACCCTTTCATTATTACAGTGAAAGAACTTTCATGGCTTGGTGTTCACCTTACTACACATGGGCAAGTAGTCTGCTGTGTTAAATGTGCGTTACCCTGACAATCCATAGAATTCTATAGAAACATAGTACATTTTCAAAAATAATCCTGTACAAACATACACCTCACAAAGGCAACATATATCACAAAGTCCAAGTCAAATAAAAATCTAATAATCACTTTGAAGATTCTCTTTGTTTAGTACACATTTCTAATGTATGAAACTCCATTTCCTCAAAAGTATGTTCAGATCCCAACCACAAATAATTCTCAGAAAAGCTACTTGATATCTGCCTGGAGCTACATCTGTAATAAACACTAAATATCTGGCACTACGCACAATGTGAACATGCACTAAAAACTACTAGTCTCTTCATATCAACAAAAACTATGTTCCATACTTGAATCTACAGTATACACTACCAGAACAACACATACTATTACGTTATTTTATTTATTTATTTATTTATTCAACATTTGTTTACCAAGAAAGTCTGACTGGACACATGTCCTTTTTCAGCAGAGGCCAGGGCAGAAAAGCTCCACAATGAACATGGAGAAATAATTAGCTCAGCAGTATACACGATACAAGTAACATACTAGCTTAGACTGAGATAGATAATGCACAATAAGTTTAATCACAAAATTAAACAGATAAGTATAAAGAACATTACAACATTATATGTTCTTCTGTAAGCAGATAAAGAAATCAAGCGCCATTCCTCAACTTCAATATTTTCTAATAGGTTGTAATGAGAAGTTGAAATTATTTCCAGACCTCAACAGTATAATAGTTCTGAGAAATGTTAGTAAACACTGAGGTATGTGTAATTAGAATAGACAGAGGCAGGTGATGTAGTCAGAATTTCCTATAGAATACACAGCTGGAGTTGTAGTTTGTAAGTGAAGCAAGATAATAGCTAGGTCAGAGACAGCTGTTAGTCAAGAGCAGAGCAAGGACACAGACATTTGTTGAATAAATGGGTCTTCAGTGTTGTTTTACACTGGGTTAGTTATGCAATGGCTGCAATGTTATCTGGTAGCTCATTCCAGATTTTCCTATATAACTTGAGAAGAGGGAATCTCCTGCTTCATTTTTGGATGTATTGATTTTTATGTGGTGTCTGTTAGTGGAGTGTAAGGTTCTGTTAATGGCATATAGTTGAAGCAATATTTGCAGGGCAGGTGTTTTCTTAGGTTCGTGGAGGATTTTATGGGTCATGGGTTAACTGGATGTAATGAAGGACTTGGGGCAGCTCTAACCAGATGAGTTGCCTGAGTGCTATACAATGGCCAGTTCTAGCAGGTATGTTTGTTGCATATCTGGCAATTTTCTTTTAACAAAATTCAAGTTTTGCTATCTCAGATTTTTTTAGATTTGCGAGTATGGGATCTGTGTACAGTAGTGTGGAGATTAGGTGGGTTTGGGCAATGGCAATCTTAGTATTTTATTTGTTCCTATACAATGTAAGGCAAAAAAGAAGCAGGACCAGCATACCAGGCACCTTGAAAATTCCTTTATTAATAATATAAGGTTCTTGAAAAACAGACCGGTTTCGGCAAATATAAAACAAAGCCTTCTTCAGTCTGAAGAAGGCTCGATTTAATACTGGGAGGAGCAGTGGTGGTTTTGATAGGTTAGGGGGGTTTGATTGTTGGACAGTACTAAGATGGTTTCAGTAACATTTATTATGCAGCTTAAACTTCCTCAGCACTCATCCCTATCTAAGCTTTACCACAACCACATATTCTGAACTACACTACTCTGTCAAATCTTTCTAACATATAAACAAATTATCCTGAAAAAAAAAACTGTATTGAGGTAAAAGCTTCCTAAAAACCACGTGCATTGCATCATATATACCACAACTTCTTAACTCATTCACTCCAATAGAGCTCGGGAAGTTTGGACTATAACATCCAATGGCGGGAGCCTAAGCCTTTTGACAGAATCAAACTAAGTCCTCACATTTCAAACAAACAATTGTTCATATCTCTGGAACCACAGGGATTATGAAAGAAGTATAAATGCCATACTTGTAATATTTTGTAAACAACTTACAATATCTCAGCAACCACTTAAGTCACACACATACTGTCAGCAGTATTTTATTCATCTAGCTGGGAGCTTTCATATGATGCTAAGGAGGTCTGTCTGTGATACTTGGTTGATGAGTTATTTAGAATAAAAATGTGAAAATATCTATAAATAAATATCATAAAAACAACAGTCAATATCTATTCACCTGCACTAGACAGAGTTCAAATATTAACGCAGTTGAGTGTGCCATTCTATAACCTTTAAGATGAAATTCTTTTAAAACCTTGTACATAGCATGGTTTTGGAATTATTGATGCAAATTTGAACAAACAATATTCAATGCCTAGAGTTAACTACAGATGCACCCAGAGGCATCACTCGGATATAATGTGCATTACTTATATATATATTCCTAATATAACTTCTTCATTACATTATATAATGCATCTATTTCTAATTGTTAACTATTTGTCACTATACATTATATTGTTTTATTAATGTCTTTGGAATGTCTGCTTTATGTACTGTTGTACTGTGAAGCTTTTCTTCCCTGGACCCTGATGAAAATTGGCCTTTGGCTAAAATGGACTATAACAATTAGCCAGTGGAAATAAATAGTAAAAACATTATACACAGCCCTTAAGTTTAAGGAATCGGGGAGGGGTACTATCTCTTTCTCTCCATGGTTGTTCATTTAAGTAATTGAGTTGTTAGTTAAAAAGGTGACTAAACCTTTAGCCAGCTTAAAACCACAAGGTAGTGGTCTTTGCACTGATGCTGTATACTAATTTCTGAGTGTACATAAAACTACTGGGACTGCATTTTATATCTACGTTGTGCAATTTTGAAGTAGTTTTAGTTGTTGCATATAACCAGAAGAAATATGGAGGAGGAGTTATTGTAAGAGCCGTTGTCTTTCCTAGATATATTGGGTTAGGCTTGGGGACATCCCTCTGTGATATCATTAAATGGAAAGTAACGAAGATGAGCAGCACAATTCCAGGGATGCTTTGCACTTAGGAAAATAAATTCTTATGCTGTCGAACTATAGTAATGACATTGATGTTTTATTTGGGAAGACACATTCCTAATAGCCCAGTGCACCTTCATACTGCAAATACAGTAGGAGAGGAAGAGTTAAATGTATTCAGCAAAAGTAAACAGAGGTTAGGATATAAAAAAAGTGATGCAGCATACGACAATCAAGGTAGGTGGATGGGGAGTTTATTTTTTCCCCTAATCCACATTTACTTTCAGTATCAAACAATAGATTACATTTCACTATGAAGCTGCATTTTAGGTAGAGATTTTTGTGCAAGTTGAATAGAAAAGGGAATACTTTATACTTTTGCAAGCTGAGGATGGTCAGATATAGAATAGCTTTAGTGATTTTGGAAGAGATACAATGGATATAGAAAGTTTATACACCCCTGATAAAATGCCAGGTTTTTGTGATATAAAAAACTGAGACCACAATAAATCATTTAAAAACCTTTTCCACCTTTAATGTGACCTACAACCTGTACAATTCATTGAAAAACAAATCTGTTAGGGGAAAAAATATAAAAAAATAAAAACGTACAGTACACTGGTTGCATAAGTGTGCACACCCTTAAACTAATACTTTGTTGAAGCACCTTTTTTTATTTATTTTTTATTTTTATTTTAATTTTGTTTACCGGGATGGTCCGACTGGACGAGGTCCGTTTACAGCGGAGGCCCGGGGAGAAAAGCTCCAGTTACATTAGAACAACACATTACATAAATTAAACATATAATACAATGTGTAGGAAGTCGTATCTATTAACTAGAAATTTCTAGAAAGAAGTCAAAAAGAGATAAAAATACAGTAGACAATTGCAATCAAAAAATATTTACATATATACATTTAACTTGCAAAGAGCAACAGTCAGATTTTAACAGGTACATGTTTTCCATGTATAATATTTTGAGGAAACATATTTATTGGGGCATGAAAAGAGAGATACGAGATGGTTGTAGAGGTAACAGATTGTGGACTATGTAATACATGGACAGAGCCAAGAACTTGTAAGATGGGCCTTAAGGGAGTTTTTGAATAGAGTGGTGTTAGCTGCAGAAGTCACAGATGGGGGCAGATTATTCCAAGTTTTGGCTATAGTGTGTGAAAAGAGAGATTTTCCGGCTGTATTATTTGCTGAGGTAATAGTGAGGAGTGATTTGTTGGCTGAGCGGAGTGGACGATTTGGAGTGTGGCTGGTCAGTAGATGCCTTAGAGCAGGAATTTTGTCAGGTTGTTTTAGGATGTTGTATGATAGAACAAGTTGGTGATATAGTAGCAACTGTGGCAGCTCGAGCCATTGAAGTTGTCTGAGAGGTATGCAGTGATGGGTTCTAAATGGGGAGTTTTTGGCAAACTTGGCAATTCTGTTATAACAGGACTCAAGTTTGTCTAGGTCAGATTTCCTAATGTAAGTGAGAATTGGGGCTGCATACAGTAGTGTAGATAGGAGATGGGTTTGAGCTAGGGTGACTTTAGCTTGATTAGTTAGAAAGTTCTTTTGCCTGTATAAGGAACCCATTTTTTGTGCACCTTATTTATAGTTTGAGAGATATGGATGTTAAAGTGGAGGTTGTTGTCTATTTCGATGCCAAGGAGCTTGGTGTGGAGAGATGATAGTACCATTATTGGAGGTGATGTTGAAGAAGACTGGAGTTGTTTTTGATTTGTTTGGGGTAAAAAGTAGTAGTTTGGTTTTGTTAGGATTTAGGATAAGTTGAATGTTAGTCATCCATCTTTCTACGGAGGTGAAGGACTCTTGGGTGAGATGCTGTAGGGAGGTCAGGGATGGGGCTGAGCATATAAGGGTGGAATCATCTGCATACTGGATTAGTGAGGCATGCAGGGTACATGTGTTTAGGTTATTGGTAAAAATCGAGAAGAGAAGCGGTCCTAGTATGGAGCCTTGGGGTACACCAATGGTGGTTGGGAGCAGAGGTGATAAAGCTCCTTGCCACTGGACAGCTTGTTGTCGTTCTGATAGGTAACTTTTAAACCAAGCAATAGTGTTTGGGGTGAAGGCTAGGGAGGTGAGGGTATCTATTAGTATGGAGTGAGAGACCATGTCAAATGTTTTTGAGAGGTCAAGGAATATGGCTGATACAAATCTGTTGTTATTCCTATGCTGGTTAACTAGGTCTGTGAAGGAGAGGAGGGCAGTGGTTGTACTGTGGTGAGGGCAAAAGCCATGTTGTGTGGGTGAGAGGAGATTGTTTAGGTTTAGGAAGTGCATGACTTGAGAGTGTATGCATTTTTCTAGTATCTTTGATAAAGGTGACAGAATAGCAATGGGTCGGTAGTCTGAAAAATCATAGGAGGTTCCTCCCTTGTGAAGGAGAATAATATAGGAGACTTTCCACAGATGAGGGATATATGACTCCTGTATAGAGCGGTTGATAAGGATTGAAACTGGGTAGGCTATGGAGTTGGCTGCCATTTTTAGGAAATGTGCTGGTAGCCCATCTGCTGTGAGCGTAGTGGGTTTTAGTTTTAAGAGATGTTTCTTTATTGTAGAGGTTGGGATAGGTGAGAAGGTAAGAGGAGCAGAGTTGTTAGGCGCTGTAGGCATGGGTGTGTAGATATTTTTGGCTAGTTGAGTGGATAGTGAGTTAATGGATTCAGTGAAATGTTGGTTGAATTTTGAGGCTATTTCGGTAGTTGTATCTGTGGAGGTTGAGGTGGGAGAGGGTGTGGTATTTTTTCCTGGTTTTAGTAGGGAGTTAATTGCATGCCAGAAATTTTGTGGGCTGTTGGAGTATTTGTTTTGGATATTTAGGTAGTCGTTTTGTTTATCAAGCTTAGTTTGCTGTTTAGCCTGGTTTCTAAGATGTTGATAGTTTTGTTTAGAAATACTAGTGTTGTCTTTCTTCCAGGTTTTCCATGCCTTGTCTCTAGATTTTAATAGAGCTCTAGTGGGGTTAGTAAGCCAAGGAGCTGAGTGGACTTTAGCTCTAATAGTTCTTATGGGTGCTATTTGGTCAAGGACCTTAATGAAAGTATTATTAAAGTAGTCCACTGCTAGGTCCAAGTTCAGCGTATGTAGAGGTTCCCAGTTGCAGTTTTTTAATGCAGTGTTGAGATCTAGAGGGTTAACCTTGCGATCTTTTCTGACTTGTCTAAATTTAGACAGTAGGTTTGGGTATGTTAGTATGTCTGCGTAGGAGGAATGTTGGGAGATGGTCAATGAGGCTGTCTGGTAGACAACCTGTGAGATAGTTTTGTTCTGGGTAGTTCACTAATGTCCAATCTAATATGGATTTTTTTTGGGACTTCTTATCTACTCTAGTAGGTTTTAGAATGAGTTGAGAGAATCCATACAGGTTGATGTGGCTAGTGGGGTTTTTAGAGTTGCAGGCTAGCCAATCAGTGTTTAGGTCTCCTAACAGAATAGTCTCTTGTGGGAGGTTATCTTTTGTCCATTGCAGAATTTCTTCAATTTTAATGGTGTTATTGCCTGGAGGGATATATGCACAGAGAATATTGATGCTCTCTTTATTGTTTAGTTGTAGCATAATTACTATGATTTCAGCATTGTCAGATTTTGGTGGAGGGGTTGGTAGGGGTTGTATAGTAAGTATATTTTTATAGATAATTGCAACGCCCCCTCCCTTCTTTCCTATTCTATCTAGTCTAATGATGTTATATCCTGGAGGGAGAATTTCTTCATTCCTTCTGCTGGGATTTAACCAGGTCTCTGTTATGGTTAGTATATTGGGGGAGTAGTGGGTTATGAATGCATGCACGTGAGTAATTTTATTAGATATACTATGAGTGTTAAGGTTTATGATGAGTAGGTCTGTTGTGTGTTTGTTTGGAGGTATGATGTTGTTTGGTCCTGGATTTGGGTGAATGTTTCCAGAGGTAAGGAGGTATTTCTTTATCAGTATATGATGTCTGATTGCTTGTAGCATTATGTAAAGCTTGTCTGGTATCTTTCTAGTGAGAGATGTTAAACAGTACTTGTTGAGTACGAGTGCTATTTTGCTGTTTTCAAGTAGAGAGGGGGATATAGGGAAGCTTTTGTGGCCTTTTGTTGGTGTGAAGGGTTGTGTTGTATGCTAGGTGGTTTGGGGTGATGAAATGTATGTGCGTAGGGATGTTGTGTAGGTTAGGGCTGTGAGGATTAGTAGGAGGCATATAAGAAAGGAGAGCATGGTATGTGCCATATTGTGTTTGGTTGATACTGTTAATTGGATGAGAGGAAGATAGGTGTGGTGTTTGGGAGGAAAGAAGATAATTGGATTTTGGAAGGGGTCAGGTGCTATGGGAGGTGGGAGGAGTGAAGATGATTGGCTGTGTGGAGTGGTCAGGTGATATGGGATTAGAATAAGTGTAGATGCACTGGGGGTGGGTGGGAATTGGGGGTAGGGGAGCGGAGTGAGCCCGCAGGGCAAACGGAGCGGGTAGAGACAAGTGAAGGAGCAGTTCAAGAAAAAACAATCAGCAAAACGCTGACAACTGAAGGTAAGTTAGGTGAGGATATGTACAGAGTTAAGTACTACAATGTTAGTGAAGTGTAGGATTTAATTAATTTAATTACAGCATTAATTGATTTAATTACAGCATTCAGTCTTCTTGGGTAGGAGTCTATCAGCATGGCACAAACTGACTTGGCAATATTTGCCCACTCTTCCTTGCAAAATCCCCCCAAATCTGTCAGATTGTGAGGGCATCTTTTGTGCACAGCCCTCTTCAGGTCAGCTCACAGATTTTCTATTGGATTTAGGTCCGGCCTCTGGCTGGACCATTCCAAAACTTTAATTTTCTCATGGTGAAGCCATTCTTTTGTTGATTTTTATGTATGTTTGGGGGTCATTGTCATGTGGTGAAATTGCTCTTCATCTTCAGCTTTCTAGCAGATGCCTTAAGGTATTGAGCCAAAAGTGACTGGTATTTGCAACTGTTCATAATTCCCTCCACCTTGACTAAAGCCTCAGTTTCAGCTGAAGAAAAGCAACCCAAAAGCATGATACTAGCACTACCATGCTTCACCTTGGGGATGGTGTTCTTTTGATGATACAAAGCATTGTTTTTGCACCAAACATACCTTTTGGAATTGTGGCAAAAAAAGTTCAAACTTGGTCTCATCAGACCATAACACATTTTCCAACATGCTTCTGGGAGACTTGCTGTATTGTTTTGCAAATTTTAGCCGGGCCTGGATGTTTTTCCTGTGTAAGAAAAGGCTTCCATCTTGCAACCCTAACCCATAGTCCAGATATATGGAGAATACAGGAGATTGTTGTCGCATGTAGTACACAACCAGTACTTGTCAGAAATTCCTGCAGCTCCTTCAGTGTTGCTGTAGGTCTCTTGGCAGCCTCCCTGACCAGTGTTTGTCTTGTTTTTTCAGTTTTGGAGGGGTATCCAATACTTTGCAATGTCAATGTTGTCCCATATTTTCTCCAGTTTTTGATGGCTGTCTTCAATGTGTTCCATGGTATATCCAATGCTATGGACATTTTTTGTACCCTTCTCCTGACAGATACCTTTCAGCAATGAGATCCCTTTGATGCTTTGTAAGCTCTATGTGAACCATGGCTTTTGCTATAGTAGGCAACTGAGTAAATGTCAGGAAAATCCTACTAGGAGAGCTGAACTTTATTTGGGGTTAATCAGAGTCTATTTAATTGATGGCAGGTGTGTACACAAGAAGACTGAATGCTGTAATTAAATCAAAAGGTGCTTCAACAAAGTATTAGTTTAAGGCTGTGCACATTTATGCAACCAGAGTATTGTACGTTTTTATTTTTTATATTTTTCCCCCAACAGATTTGTTTGTTTTTCAATTGAATTGTACAGATTATAGGTCAAATTAAAGGTGTGAAAAGTTCTGAAATTATTTATTGTGGTCTCATTTTTTATATCACAAAAACCTGTCATTTAACAGGGGTGTGTAAACTTTTTATATCCATTATACCTTAGAATGACTACATAATATCAAATATCTCGGCCATCCTGCTGGCGTTGAAAGTCTGGAAGGAGGAGGAAGATATTTTCTTTTGGATAAGTTTGTGAGTTAGAAAATGTAGGGACATTAAGAAAATGTAAAACTATAGAAGCCATGGTGGAGCGGAAACAAAAAGATGGAAGAAGTCTGTTTTTTTTGGTCCCGCTTGAGACAACATGTAACCTGCCCAGGCCCAGTGCCCCTCATTTATGTTGGGTATGTTAGCTTTAACTCCTACCTCCTGGCCTTACTTCTATGCTGCTTGGGTTGGCCATGAATCCTAAGGTCATCCTGGGGGATCAGCCATTTCTAATTCTGCCCCAGGGGTTGATTTCTTTAATTATATGCCCTATCCACACCCTTCCTCACCTCTAACACTCAATGATTATGTTTGAAGGCAACTTCCATTTTTGAATCAAACCTTCTCTAGAAAGTGTAATCAACAAATACCTTCCAACCCAGGGCAAGGACACTCGTACTCCCTGCTGCTTCATCCATCGCCCAATCAGCTAATTGAACTCTGGCCGACTGGTCTGCAGTTAACACTTTGTCCACCTATGCCACAGGAGCAGCCAAGGATGGAAGAAGTCTTAAGTTCAAATGAATGATAACTCACTTTTAGCAAGATAAATGTCTCATGTTATGCAGTTTATGCAACACACAAATGGCATTTTTATATGAGCTATTTAGATCTAGGCATGCCTTTCAACTGCCCAGATTTTCACAGAATGTTCACATTTTTGCCTCCTATTTTTGGTGTGTTCCTCATTAATATTTGTGGTTTTCTGGAGTTTTTGTGGCAAATCAGTGCGGATTGAATTCACTAAATAATGACAAGTATTTGAGTTCCAGTCCTCCAGAAAGTACATGGTAACACAAAACCTTTTATTCTAGCAACTTTCTAAGGATTTAAGAATAATATTTTAAATTTGTCCCTATTTGGAGGGCTTTGTTTCCTTATTATTTTTGGCTTTGTCCAGATTTTGTGTGCTAAGAGGTTGAGAGCTATGGATCTGGGCAAGGTGCATCCGTGTCTGTAATGGCAAAGGATGCCTAATTTACTGAAATATGATGGATTCAAGAGCTAGTGCCAGCTTAGTTACTTTGCAGAGAAAATGGAAATACAAAGAGAAAATTCTTATCTCTAGAAGAACAAACTGAGGTGTGGATTAGAGTCAAGGAAATTAACAGATGCTGGCAAGTCTGGAATCAAGCTATAAGGCTGCTATGTAGATATCATCTAACTCTGATATGCGTATACAGTAAGGGGAGTAAATGTAATTATGATCATAGAAAACACAGTGAGCTGTCTGCAGGTTATATGCATATGTTCTGGGTTTGTCTTTCAAGAGCAGCACATTGGAATATAATACATAAGGAATGGCAGAATATATCTGAAAAACAAATCTCCTTCTCCAGGGCTTGAAAATAAAGGAAAAGGAAATGGAATCTATCTATTATCCTTCTTATGACAAAGATGTGGAAATTGAATCATCGTGTGTAAGTGTTAAAATGTAAGAAAGATGTCTTACTAAGAGAGTGGAAGAAGGTATTAGATTTATACAAATAAAATATCAGTGGGGACCTGGGGGATGGCATATGTTTTTATCTGCACAAAATTTTTGCTGTTAAAATGGCAAGGAGTTGGGGCACAATGGCAGTCCATTCTTATCATAATGACAACCAAGGACTTACTGGTGGACAGTGTGGACATAAGAGGTTTGGAAACCCTTCAAATGAATGTAGTTGGCCTTTCCTACCAGGCTAGCTGGGAAAGAAGTGGGCGGCAGATCTGATCATTAGATACAGACAAGCCAGTAAGGCAGCAGCTGTAGACAACTTAAACTAAAGATCTGGGTGGAGGAAGACTTTGTTAAGGCCAAGCTCCATTACTTTCAGATGGCCTCAAAATGGTGAAGGGGACCATTATAATACACTGTCTGGGTTGTTCTCTGAAAGGGTGAGGGACACTGATTTCAAAAGTAAATATTGTTAGGAGTTGAAGGAAACATTCTGAAAAAGTCTTGAATGTGATGGGAATGCCTTCATTTGAGAAGACGGTGCCAAAAGTAACCAGTGGAAGTAGGCCCATTTCCATAGCTGAGGTGTGTGCCAGTTAAACAGTTCCATATTTGCAAGGCTTTGGAAGTGGGTGAAATTTGATTAGAAACGCTGAATGTGGTGAGTGTGGTTAGAGTACTGTGGTTAATTTTCCTTTTCATTATTGTGAGAAAAATGAAGAAAGTACTTCTGAATTGGCAAACTCGGATTCGTGGTCACCACTTTTTAAAACTGGGATAGGAGCATGTGTTCTGTTTATGGAGTGATTGTAGTACTCAGCCTCCCTGGGAAACGGTATGCCGGGTTGAAAAAGAAATAGATTTCATTTGATCCTGTTTTAGAATCAGCAGTGTGTGTTATAACCTAGCCATGGAACTATGCACAGACTCTTTTTCTTCAACCAAGGTTTGTGGAGACACGAAAATATGCCAGTACAATTTGCTTTTGTTTAGCGGATCTGGTGAATGTCTTCTGGAAAAGGACACAAAATGATGGCTCCAGTGGTCACTGCTGCATGCTGTTTGGCCCCTATATTTTAGGGAGACAAATTTGAGTCGGCATTATCGACAGTAAGCTAAATAAGTTCAAATTCAGTGCAGAACAGTGTAATGGGAGAATTTCTTTTCCTGGTCAGGATTTGAAATTGAAGCTGAGGTTTAAAGATGCACAGTTTGTGAGTTTGAGATATTTTTTAAAGATGACTCTCTAAATTCTGATGACCATAACTATGATTATCATAACAGCAGAGCTACAAATATAGTAAGTCTGAAGTTCTGACACCTCGGAGTATTCACCTTTCTCCATGGTACAGCTGTCTCAGCATTAGCATACATTAGTAAAAAGGCTGGGGGGTGCAGGTGAGCTTTGTCCCATCATTGGTGTGAGACTCAGAATTTTCTTTTTTTTTATTTGTACTTTATTTTTCAGAGTTTTTAGAACGATCAGCTTTAGGTACCATACAGTGAGCTGGCATTTAAACTTGACTGCAGCGTATGTGTTACATGTGCTAGCCCCTTTGATAATCACCATTATGTCTGGTAGTTACTTAAGTAGATACCTGTTGAAATTACAAAGAGAGTGAGTGTAATCCTCAGAACTACTGATCTGTAATTGCTAATATGGTCATACATAATAATTCTCAAATGTTTTTATGTCAGAATATTCCCCCTACTATGAGGTACACTGCTTCATAGGTTGGTACTAGGCTATCATACCTAGGGCCTATACAAGCCTAGCCATAACAATTCCCTGGCTATTTCTTCCGACAGTATTTACTTCCTTGGACCCCTGTCTAGCAGGGTGACTGATGTGATCCCCGGGGTGATTTCCTATCTCCCATCCAATCATCAAGGTTCCTTTTGAAGAGGGCCAAAGAGGTGCTCTGCTTGACATGTATGGGCAGTCAATTTCAGAGTCTGGGGAGGCTCTGGGTCAGGAACCTATCCCTCCAGCAAGTTTTGTTCATTGTGATGACAATGTTTGGATCACTGGAGCATGCGTCTCTGAGGAATTGGGATTTCTTTAAGTGTAGCATGTCCAACAGCTCTGGGTTTGACATGGCCTTATGAGTTAAGCAGAGATTGCCTCTGAGTAGATGATATGTGACAGAGTAAAAGTGAAGTTTTTTAGACGGTCAGCATAGGGCATCTGTTTTAGGCCTGTGATTCTTTTAGTGAGGTATTTCTGCAGCCTTTCCAGTTGATACAGATATCTTGAGAAGTACATACCAAATGGGGCATTGTATTCTATAATGGGTCTAATAACGGATGAGTACAGTGGGACAATGACCTCCTTTTTTCTGGATGAAAAACCTTTAGTGATGAGGTGTGCCACATAGAAGGATTTCCTGACTGTTGCAGAGATGTGGTTATCGAAGGTGAGACCACTGTCCACCTGTGTCCCTGAGTCTCATCACACTTTGGTGTTTAGTGTACTGCCATCTATGTGGTAATTCATGGGTACATGTTTTTTTCCCAAAGGAGATAACTATACATTTCTTGGCATTGAGCATGAGACCATGGCTCTGGCACCAAGCATCTGTTTCTGTAAGTCCCTTTTGTAGAATATCCACATCATCTGGGGATTCAATAATGGCTCCCAGTTTGCAGTCATCTGCAAACTTTGTTAGCCAGAGTCCCTTAGTGTTAGCCTGTACTTCAGAGAAGTAGATGCCAAACAAGAGCGGTCCCAGGACTGAAGCCTGAGGTACTCCACTTGTCTGAAGTTGGATTCGGAGTCGGCTAGTTTTACAGTGTGGGTTCCCTCAGTAAACCAGTTGGCAACCCATCGAGTGACATAGGGATTAATGCCCAGCTTAGTAAGTTTATCTAGGATTCCAGAGTGGAGGATGGTGTTGAAAGCCTTGGCAAGGTCCAGATAGGCTGTGTTGACAACCTTACCCTTGTCCACGGCTCTGGAGATTGATTCAAAGAAGTCAATCAGGTTCAGGAGACAAGACTGGCCCCTCACGAACCCAAACTGTGTGGGGTCCAGTGTTTGAAGGTTGACAATGTCTTTGTTTATAAGTTCTATGATAATACATTCCATGGCCTTGCAGATCGGGCTTGTCAGACTGATGGGGCAGTAGTTCCCAGGATCCAAGGTGGATCCCCCCTTGTGGAGTGGGATAACTGTAGCTGTGTGCCACTCAGTGGGCACAAAGCCTGAGGTGAGGCTATGATTAAACATGACACTTGGGAGAGGTAGCAGTTCATTTTGTAGCTCATGTAGTACACAGCCTGGGATGTAGTCTGGCCCCAAGGATGCTGTATTCTTAGCTTTGGAGAGTGCATTTTTTTAACTGTGTGGCCATTATTATCGGAATTTGGCAATCTTTTAGTATTGAGATGGGCCCTTTAGGGGGTGACATTTGCACTGAATCGATCTGCCAATATACTGGCAATATCCTTGGGATCAGTATATTTAATGTCATTCTGTTGTACCTCAGAGCAGATCCGAACATTGCCATTTAGATTCTTGACATAGCTATAGAATGCCATATGGCTGCCTTCGGAATATTTGGCAATTTTATTTTCGTAACTAGCTTTGGAGGATTTTATAAAGGTTCTCAGCTTCTTACTGAGGCTGGTAAGGGAGTTTTTTGCATCCTGGGATTTTCCTCTTTTCTGCAACATTATCTTCCTTTTGTTGAAAAGTTTGTTTATGGCAAGGGACCACCAGATTTGCTTCCTTTATTGGGAGGAGATCATCTTGGTTCTATTGGGGATGGCACAATATATGCATGAGTGGATGTGCTCATTAGTGTAGGATTCAGCAGTCAAACTTTCAGTTCCCATCTGCATGGGTGTCATGAAGTTTGTCACTTCTGACTTGAGTAGCATGAAGATGGCTTTGGAGAAGTTTTTTACGGAGGTTTCCTTACTGGGGGGTGGGGGTGGGGATGGGATGTAGATGTCAAGGGTGATTAGCTTATGGTCAGACCTGTCAGAGGAGGTGACCATAGGTGTGGAGGTCACCATAGGTGTGGAGTCAAATTTGTGCCATGTGGAAATACACACATGTACAAACTAGCCTGGAGTGAGATTAGAACCCCATACCTATCTAGTTTTACACATGATAGATCACAATATTTATCACATGTGCCATGGCTTAAGTTGTTTCTTGATTTTGAATTTATAACAGCGGGAGTTTAGGGGACTATTTTTGTTGAAATGTTTGTTTTATTTTTGAAGTGCTAAGACTCACAGCACAGGGACACTCATTTCCAAAATATAAATAAATCACAGCAGAGGTGAAATGAGACAGCTGTCTTCAGTATGAAAAATAGCAGAATTCATTAATTTACTAACTTGCTGTTTGAGAAAAATGAAAAATAAAAACGCATAAGCTTAGAATTAAAAGCAACAGTGATAAATAGTCCAAAACTTCAGATATTAATTCCTCCTCTAGTTACTGGAGTAACTCAGCTTTGATTTACTGTAAGTGCTTTCATCCACCTGATGGACTTCATCAGATCAAAACTAAATATATGTTTATTGAAAATAAAATAATCATAAATCATGACTGACAAACTCATGCATAGTAATGAGCAAAAACAAAGAGTAGCTTTGTGGTAAGGAAGCATTCTACACTGCACACCTTATAACCAAAGGCATTGCCTCAAGAGCGATACAGGTCATAAAACCTCTGTACTTGACCCCTCATCAGGCTAATAATTGAGTACAGTGCTCCCTTTGGTATGTACCTTACCAGGCACCTGCAGCAACTTGAAAGACCTCAGAGATTTCTAACCAAGAAAATTCAGGGTCTCCAGTGCATGCCATATGTTGAAAGACGGAAGTCATTGTGACTGTACTCAGTAGTATACAGACTACTTAGAAGAGACTTGTGCCTGGCCTACAGAGCAATCTCGGATCCAAACATAATGGAAATGCTGCACATCCACAAGTCAAATGGGACAAGGGTCACCCACTCCAGGGACGTTAATGTGGCCTGAGACATAAATAGGACCTGCTGGAGAGACAGGTATGTCTCTCAGATGTTGCCACTCCTCTGGAATAGGCTACCAGATCACATCAGTAAAACCCTCTATAACACTATTTAAGCTTAGCCTGGATTACTTGATGGAAAACTGTAAATTCCTGCCAGGATTTCACCTATGACCCTCCTAGATATGGACAGTCATTGCTAACCAAGTTTCAAGTTCAGGCAAGATCCTTTATTTTGGATTTCTCTTGTATTATATTGGACACACAAAGCTTGGGTTATAAAAGACCTTTGGGTCACCTATGATACTATGATAGGCTAGCCTACCAGTATAAGTAAACCTGATGTAAACAAAAGCCACCTTACAGCCTCACAAGGATGGGTCACAACAAAAAGGCCAAATAATTAGGTCAGTACTGAACCTCAGATTCACTGAGATGCATTCTCTATTTAGGCAATAGAAAAAGAACACATGCCTGTGTAAATAAAAGTAAGTCACCACATGCTTTAAGCACAGGGGAACACAGTACAAGTCAGGTAAGCAAGTTGGTAAAACATGAACACAGCAAATCGTAACAGAGAATGGTACTGAAAATAAAACAGAAAAATAAAATGTCAAGAAAATAACTAGATTGTAAGCATATGGCTCATGTCCAGAATCCAGGCCCAGAGAGGAGTACAAATAATGACCAATCCTTACAACTAACACTCCAACAGTAAGAGCCAAAACAACCAGCCTGAAAATGTACAATAATGAAAAAAAGTCCCCGCAGCTCCTGAACTCACAAAGGCACAGAAAGAGGGCAAACATTTAAAGGTACCAAGCCTGGTACAGAAAGAGGACTCACATTTAAAGGTACCGAGCCTGATACAGAAAGAGGGCTCTCGTTTAAAGGTAAGAAGCCTTTCGTGCTGTCATTTTTGAATGTCTCTTCTAACTAAGATCCAATTCCTGCCTTTTTTGAAAACAAAAGGACCAGTCTGTAATGTTGTTCACCAACCTGTTATTGCACATAATGGACCAATTGTCACAAATTATTCTTTTCCTTTCATGTGCAGGAAATTTCATATTTCTTTTCATTTTTTCTCAGATAACAGCTGTTTAGTAAATGCATGCTTGACATGATTGAATTAGTGGACAATATCTTCTGACAACATATTTTTTCTTCCTAGTGTAAAATTGGCTTGGCTGAACAAGTCTCTGAATTGTCTAAATGAGGAATTTGGGACTGGCAAACATTTCTCTCGAGTGCCACATCAGCATGCAGCTTTGCTGTGAGATCAGTCTCTGTGCCAAGTCCTTCATGAATGGAAAACCTCAAATCTATATTAGCCTTATAAACAGAAAGGATTTGCAAGGTAAAGAAACCTTCCAAGATAAAGCCTTGGCATTGTGCTAAGCCTTTTTGAATCCCAGCACATGTGTAAATTGATAAGAAATTATTTGTTCTTAAACATAAATAAAGATCAGATTTGTTGGAGATAATCAATTTAATGATCATGTTAACTGTTGTTGAACATAATGCATTTCCCAAGTGAACAAATGTCTGAATCCATAATAACTGAATACGCTTTAACGAAAGCGCTTTTATCGAAAAAGCGCTTTCGTTAAAGCATGTTACAAAAACAAAAATAAAACAGTACATTTACATTTGTGCCCCCCCCACACTCCCCTACTTTAATATTCTCCCTCCAAGACAGTGGGGAAAAGGGAAATTTCCCTCACCCGCACCATAGTACAGCCTCGGCAACAGGCATAGTTACGCTAAAGTGCTTCTTTGGTGAAAAGCACTTTTGCCATTTGGGTTTCAATTGTTTGCTCACTCGAGCAAACGTCCTAGATCCATGTATATATATATATATATATATATATATATATATATATATATATATATATATATTCACACAGATATACATACATACACACATGTGGTTTACTATTGAAACCTTGAAGCTGCATATGTTGACCGGTCACATGGTCATCCCAAAATCTTGAATCTGGAATGGTGAAAATGTGGCTAGGTCGAAACTGAATACATCGACACCTGTAGTTTGATGCATTCAACATAGTAGGAGGTGACATCAGTCACCCCTGCTATGTACCTTACCATACCATGACATTCCACAGCATACCTCACAACCTCTTAGAGCAAGAAATCTAGACAAACCAATGAACAAAAGTGGGACAAAGGCCCAAAAATAGGGAAAGTTTTTAAATACTGCTCTTACAAACTTAAAGTTGCTAGAATGACAGGTTTTGCATTAACATGAGTTTTCTGAAGGGTAGGAAGAATGAAACTTAAATGTCTATCATTGTTTTCTTACTTCATTCTTTAATGATTTGCCATTAGTTCGCCAGAAATCCACAATTTTATGAAAAACAGACCAAAATAATGAGGCAAAAATATGGACATTCTCTGAATATTTGTACAATTGAAAGGTATGTTCCACAGCCAAAGGTACATGTATTGTACTATTTTGCAGGGGGGCACACCCATTCACCCCCCCCCACGTGTGGGGCTGTGGCCCCACAACCCCTGCAAATTATATATACCAATTCTGAGATCACACTACAGTGAGGAAATGGGTTAATTCCCTGTTCCTCACTTAACCGCAATCTCCTTTCACAATGCCGAATTCAGATAATCGAACTACACTACCCATTCTCAATGATGTAGTCGATATTTTTTGACTCGGCATTTTGCCCATTTGAAAACTGACTTTTATCCACATGCTGGTCAGCAGGATTCACTTTGCATATTTAATAGTAAATTTAAATATATTTATGCATATGTGTATATATAATCATATATATATATATATATATATATATATACATATGTATATATATATATATATATATATATATATATATATATATATATGTATGTAGTGTTTGTGGAAAAAATACTTTATTAAATGTATGTGCTTCTTAGTGATGTACAAATCTCATGACATAATGAAATACTTAACCTTTTGTTAAGCTAAAGGGTGGAGAGGACAAGGTACCTGAACAAAGTTTATTTTGTGCTAAACAGGGTGGGAAGTTTTAGGTAGGCATTCATTTTTATTACATTTGTTAACCGGGTTAGTCTGGCTGAGCTTTTGGCTCATTTTCAGAAGATACCCAGGGAGAAAAACTCCTCAGGACTAGAAAACTATTTATTAAATTTTAGTAACATAGTATTAACAATCAGCTATAGGATCTTACAAGCAGAGACCTGGAGAGAAAAAAAGCTCCTCAGGCAATTCAATTATACAGAGTATTAACAATTGGCAGACAAGTATGAGTTGTTACAAACAAGGTTTTAAACAATTAGCAGAAGAAAATGTGACTAATTACAATATTATTTAAGCTGCTTAGAGCAAAATGAGTTAATAGTTAGGCAGATGCTTATTTAAAGTGGGTAGGATCTAGTTGTATAGGAGTTTGGAAACAAGAAAGGAAAGTAAGAATGGCTAGTAGGAGATGTAGGGGAGGTAGACTATAGGAGACAGACTAGACAGGTAGGTTGTTTTGAGACTGTAAAAATTAAGAGTGGTTGGAGATAGAGGAAGGGAAGAGGTAGAAGCGGCAGGGGAATAGTGTTACAGATACATTAACAGTGAGGTGGTGAAATAAGTGAAATGATGGTGGTTTCAGGGTGGTTGGCTACAGTGGCAAGACCATTTTGTTTGTAGGTATTTCCTTGTGGCTAATTTGAAACTTTTGCTATGCTGGAGGGACTTTATTTCCAACTGGAGTTGGTTCCAGGATGTAGCTGGGTTATATAGTTATAGAGAAGGCAGCCTATTTTGTTTTTGGGTTTGTAGATGTCTAATAATTCTTGATTTGAGCTGTGTAGCGTCCTAGCAGGCTAATATTTGGATATGATAGTGGAGGGTAGATAGAGGATAGTGTGGATGATTTGTAGTTGGTATAGTTGGAGCAGCTGAGGCAATTCTAGCCAGTCTAAGTTGCTGTAGTGCTAAGCATAGGTGTGACTTGTAGGTTTGGTTAGCTGCAAATCTGGCAATCTTATTATAGGTAGTTTCAGGCTTGGAAATAAGCAAAGAATTTAGGTTTGTGAATATGTGGCAGCTGTACAGGAGTGTTTGGAGCAATAAAGCCTGGGAGAGACTTATTCAAGCAGTGTTAGTTAAATATTTCTTGCTACGGAAAACGTGTCCAAGTTTCTGATGAGTTCTTTTTACCGAGTTAGTAATATGGAGATCAAACTTAAGCTGATCATCTATTGTTAACACCTAGCAATTTAGTACTAGATTCAGCTGCGATGACAGTGTTGTTACAGAATAAGATGGTAAATGTACTTTTGAGTGTGGTGATGTTTTTAGGGAGGAAGAGTAGGAGCGTAGTTTTTTTTTTTGGATCAAGTATTAATTCGTTATCACTAAGCCAAGTCTCAATGCTGTGGAAGGATGCCTGGGTAGTTGAGTGGAAGTCAGTTGGGTTGTCAGCAATGGTTCTAACAGTTGAGTCATCAGCATATTGCACAAGAGATGACTGGGGACAAGAGGAGTAGAGCAAGTTGGTGAAAATATTAGAGAGTAGTGGCCCAAGTATGGACACTTGGGGGCCTCCCATTTGTACAGTGAGAGGGGAGGATAGTGCAGAGAGCCATTTAACTGATTGCTGGTGGGTTGAGAGTTAGCTGGAGAACCAGGAGATAGTAGGAGGAGAGAAATGTAAGTTAGTGAGTTTATATAGAAGGAGTGTGTGAGAGAGTGTCAAAAGCTTTAAAAAGGTCAAGGAATAGGCATGAGACAAGTTTATTGTTATCACGAGCTACGGAGACTAAGTTGATGAATGATAAGAGTGCACTAGTTGTACTATGCTTGGGACAGAAACCATGCTGTGTGGGTGTGAGAAGGATTTCCTGGTGAAGGTAATGCATTACCTGCTTGTGAATGCATTTCTCTAGGATTTTGAGTGTGGAGAGAGTATGGCATTCGGTTAGAAGTTGGATATGTCTGAGGAGGTGCCCCCTTTGTGAATGGGTAGAGTAAAGAAATTCTTCCATACAGTGGGGACATAGGATTCAGAAATGGATTGGTTGATTAAGATGGATACAGGATAGGCAAGAGGTTCAGAGGCAATCTGCAGGAAGTAAGAGGATAGCTTGTCAGCAGATGGGGAGCAAGGTTTAAGTTTAGAGAGTAATGACTTTACACAGTTAGTTGATACTGCTTTTAGAGAGGAGGTGTTAGGAGGGTTTGGAAGAGGTATATAGTTTGTGGGGATGCTAGTGTTGTTTCTGGGGGGGGGGGTTATTATGGAGGTTATTGAGCTTATAAAATGATTGTTAAATTTGTTGGCTATGTCTTCAGGTGTTGCATTGGGACATGGCTTAGGAGAGGAAAGGTTTCCTGGGTGAAGAGTCTGTTTAACAGAGCTCCAGAATTTCTTTGGGTCTGATTTAAGAGTAGAGGAAGGATTGGCATAGAAGTTTATTTTGTCATAATGGATGATTTTTTTTAAATTTTATTTCTGAGTTCTTTATATTTCTGAAGAAGAGAAGGGGTCCTAGTTTTAGTCCAGATTTTCCAAATCCTATCCCGGTCTTTCATGAGGGTTCTGGTAGATGTAGTAAGCCAGGGAGCAGTATTATATTTGATTTTAATTGTACAAAGAAGAGCAAGGAAGTTAAGAATGTTTAGTTTAATTTTTAATAGTTTAATAGCATAATAATAAATTAATAGTTTGCTTTCCCATTTATTGTAGTTATAGCTGATAATGTGCTGGTACAGACTACCAGAGAACAAAGTTACATATTAATCTGTATTATTTTATTAATTTTGAAGGTGATTATGACATTTAATGTTGTTGTTGTTGTGTCTTTTGGCTTTTCCTGGTTAGGGGTCGCCACAGCAGAACTCCGGTCCACTAATGATTGGCAGTTGATTTTTACGTACCGAGTTGCCAGCTCTGATGCACAACCTTCAATGAAGGTATGCCCATTCATGCATGTCTCCATGCAGAAGACGCTCTAGCTGAGAGTTGAACCAAACAGCGTCTTACTGTGAGGCGACAACGCTACCGCAGCACTACCACCAACAATGGTATATATTACAGCCTTTGTAGTTTATGCATTTATGTATTTATTTATTTATTAACTTTGCGTGACTCACTAAATGTAAGCCCCACTTTTCTGGGGTGTTCCAGAAATACTAGTGTTATTATATGATATGCTAAAAGTCATTCAGCATAGATGGGGAAACTAAATTTAACAAATAATGAGATGGCAGGATAACACTTATTAGCAGGTGATATTGTTAATGCAGTGGACTGCACTGAAGTGGAAGTCCAGCCTCTAAGCTGGGAAATGTATGTGTTATAAAACTAATGTCACAGCAGTCAACATGTTCAGGTATATGCAACTGGAAAAAGGAAATGCCTGAAAAGAATATTAGAACTACAAAATTTAAGTTAATAAAATAACTGTGGAACTTATGTTGGGTAGGTAACATTAAAATCATTAGTTAATGTATTAATTAAAAATAAAATGTTAGTACTTCTGTTTTGCAACTGAGTTAAGTGTATAACCCCACCTGTACAACTTCTATGCTGTCTCAGTCATTTCCTAAATAGTATGCAGTTGTAAGTTTGCTTACTTTACGAAATAAGAAACTTTTACTGATAAACGTGTTGCATTTTACTGTTTACAATTTGGAAATGCACTGTTTCAGCTTGACTTAGTCTGATTTTGTTAAAATGCTTACTAGTACACATTTCTTTTACTGCTTTTAAATTGTTTAAGTGTATAACTCCACCTGTATAATATCTATGCTGTCTCGGTCATTTCCTATTTAGTGTGCACTTGTAGGTTTACTTACTTTAATGAAGTAATGACCCGTTACTGTTAAACTTGCTGCATTTTACTGTTTACAATTTGGAAATACACTGTTTCAGCTTGACTTAGTCTGATTTTGTTAAAATGCTTACTAGAACACATTGCCGTTACTGCTTTTAAATTAGTACTGTGTGCTCTCATCGGTATTCGGCCTCTGTGCTGTTTCAGCCTGTGAGAGTTAGATTTTCCTACTTAGCTTATTTTGAGTGCCTCTTCTGTTACTGTATTGTGTGGAAACAGAGTGATTTTACTGTAATTTTATGTCCTGCCACCATGTTGCTCAGTTCTGTTGGCACGCATTACTATGTAGCAACAAATAGCTGCAAACGTTTACTGGCAATGAATCACTCTGCATTCTGTTAAATTAAGGTGGCAACAGACTGAATTTCATACTACTGAACAGGGTGACTTTCTTATTAATTATAACTGTCTGCACCTGAACTAATTTATTTGATTAAGTACTGCTTTGCTAAAATACTTAAACTGTGGTATTTTCTTGTCTGTCTCTTATTCCCACTTTTTTACTTCATCTACCCCCTTTTCTGGCTTCTTATTAACATTTCTCTCTCTTTCGAGTTTCGAGAATTATTTTGGCAGCTAAAAACTGATGCCAGTAGACCCACTGGCTTGAATAACATTAGTATAAGCAGTGTATTAAAGTTATGACAGGCTAAGTTATGAATTGTTAACATTCAATGTGCTTGAGGTGTTTATAGACATTTATACACATTTTCTTTTAGCTGGTCCAGCATGTTTATTAAGTGTTTATGTTTTAGGAGGATTCTGTGCATTTTGTTGGGTATTAGTTAAGGTATTAAACAGCATTTTATGCATTCATGTTTATTATTCCAGTTACTTGTGTTTCAACTTTTTTAATTGGTTATTTACTTCTAATATGTATCAATATGTTTTAACAGATGAAATTTATTTATTTATTTATTTACATCTATTGTTATTACAGGTTTAGAAAAACATCTGTATTTTTAACGTTCATTACACTAATGGGTGTGTATATTATTGAAGTGACTATTGACTGTTTTAATATTTTAACATTCTATAGCATATTCTATATATATATAAATGTTAAAAGGACTGTCATTTTAAGAAATTTCAATTTTCTAAGAAAATTAAGTATTCAATTAATACATTACAGCTTTAATATATTTAAGCACCTTAATTTTACATGATTATTCTTCTGATGAAGCTTTGTATTTGGCAAAGTGAAAGAGCGCTTAACGTTATTGGAAGTGGATTTTGGCTGTTTTTATTCGTGTGACTATTGTTGGGATTAAACAAAGGTTTTTCAGTATCCAGTTGCCTGATTCTGTTCATCACCGCCTTGGTTGTGTTTTTTATTAACATTTCTCTCTCTCCTTACAGTCCCTTAACCACATTCAAAAGTCCAAAAAAAAAAAAAAAGAGAGAGAGCGAAACCCCGTACAAACCAATAAAAGCGACTGCAAGCCCTACTTTTATTAACAGACTGACCAATTCCCTTAAACACATTAAAAGATCCAACAAAAACAAAGCAAAAAAAAAAAACCTGAAGCAACTGCCTGCATACAAGAACAAGGAGAGCAGAACCTACTTTTATGAACAGACTCTGAGCAGTGTAGGTCTATTATAATCTTCTCTCTGTGATACTCCTACTGATTCTTCTGCTGTGCACACTAGTGGACCCCCCCATTTTCCACATTTATTGTAATAAATATATACATTTTTCCAAAGCTTTGCATTTATTTTATATTCTTATATTTTATTTATCTTATATATTACATTTATTTTATATTCTTATATTTTATTCTCCCATTAACTGTAACATCTCTATACAGTTTCCCAAAGCTTTGCATTTATTTTATATTCTACTTGCCTGATGCTCTACTAAATCTGCTTTTGAATTCACATAGATAAACAGACACCTTTAAGTACTTACCTGGATTAGTTGGTTGATTGCTTTTCTCTTCTCACAGCTTTCTCCAAGCCCTGGTTCATATCCCCCCTTTCTTGTTCTCCTAACATAATTCTATTGCAAGTTTCCTAGCCCTGTTAAACCTGTTTTTTCACAGTTTCTCCAAGCTTTGGCTCTTAGCCCCCCCTTCTCTCTGTCTCCTAACATAATAATTTTGAAAGCTTCCCACCCCTGTCATTCCTCTCTATTCCACCCATCTTCCTCCTGAGAGTTTACTTATTCCTCCCCTGAGGTGCAGCACCATCTTTAAATACTAAAATCTTCTGCCTGACTACACTCTGTTTCTCTCTGTCCCAGGGGCATCCCTCAGTAGTATCCACAGCTGTAAGTACCAATTGTGATGTAGAAGATTCATTGGCATATGTTTTTGTTTAATTTCTGACATTCTTTCCAACTCAGACTTTATACATTAACAAGCCTTTCACCTTTGTAATATTCCAGTCTTTCCAACACATGTACACTCGTGTATTTTAAATTGTTTCCGCAACTTACAACTGTTGTTCTTCCTATGATTGCTTGTTGGCTTGTGGAGATAGTTTTCTTTTCACCTTCAATTGAAGGTCGGCGCCACCCACTCCGTTCATTTTTCCCTTTGTTATGGGCTCACTCCACTCCCCTACCTTACCTCCATTCCCACCCATTTCCTCTTTCATTAAATTTATACTTCCCATAACTCCACCTTCTCTCCACCTTGACCAATACCATACCTCGTATCAACAACCCCTTCCTGCAACATCCCCTCCTGTAACACACTTTCCATGACCTCTTTTAGCATATATATCCAACTCCAATCCCTAAAATTCAATACGAGTCTCAGACTATTTATTTCACTTGTCCTTACTACTTTACTTTATTCTTATTATCCCTCTCCACCACCATACACTCCAAATTAACATCTCCTCCAACATCCAAAATGCTAACTACACATTTGCAACACAATTTAAATAGTTTGTCTAACATCTCACTATCCATATTAGTAAGCAATACCCTATATCAAGCCAAACCACTACTTTCCCCCACAAATACTAAACTGAAATTAACACAACATTGTCCGCATATACCTTCGCTAAAAACACTCCAACCACAGATACTAACATCTTCTCCTACCATTAACTCAGTGTGGAGATGTCTACCCCAATCCTGGTCCAAATAACTTGTCAAAAAAATCATTCCTCTAAAACCCATGATTTATGTTTTTTAACAATTAATGCAGGAAGCTTCTGCAAAAAAAAAAAAATACTGAATTCCAGTCCTGGCTTTGTAACCATTCACCAGACATGGTAGCAATAACTGGAACCTTGCTTAAAACACATCTATCAGACACTGAAATCTTTCCACCAGGTTACAAAATGTTCCTAATGACAGACCCCATAAAAAGGTGGAGGTGTAGCCTTAATTCATCAAGACTCCTTAATAAATGTTCATCCGAAACCTGTCCCCGCCTTCAATAGTATGGAAATGCTAATAACATCCTTTCATATAAACCCAAATAAACAACTCTGTATTGCTGCTATCTACATTCCTCCAGGTCAAACCATACCCAATTTAGAAGACTTCCTATGTTGGATTAACCAAAATATCTCCCAAGAAACTATTATTCTAGGAAGCATCAACATTAAATGGCAAAACCTAACCTCCAAAGCTTCTGCTACCAGCATTAACCTCCATAGTTTCACAAAACTTATCACAGAGCCTACATGTCCTTTAAATACCTCAGTAGAATCTACGTTATATTAGATTCCATTATCTCACTCCCACTACTACTCCAATACCAGCACCCTCCCAAACACTTTAAGTGACCACCTACCTGCTTACACCCATATAACCTAAATGCAAATCCCCAAACCTCACACATAGAAATCTACCAGAAACCTTGGCCACTTTGATCAAAACATATTTATCAATACCCTACAAGCTCAAAACTGGACCCCAATAAAAACCCTGCCTCTGGATGATGCTGTAGATTTCAATAATGTCTTTCTTAGCACATTAAATAGCTGAGCACCTCTTCGTACAAAATTAAGAAAACCTTACTATCCTCCCTGGCTAACCAAACAAACCCCTCCTGTCTAGAGACAAAGCATGGAAAAAATGGAAAAAAATAGAACTCAAGCAAATGAACAAAATTATAAACAACTTCGAAATACTGCAAAAAATTATCATAACTGAAAAGAAAACCTATTTCTCCTCACAATTATCCCCTCAAAGCAATAATCCAAAACAATTCTGGAAATCTGTATCTTCCCTGCTTAATTCTGGTAACATTCAAAATCTATCACCCTTTCCCGACAAAGACCCCTACAAAACAGCACAAATATTTAACACCCACTTCATTGACACCATTCAAAAACTAGTCGAGGATTCATCTACAAAAAGCAACCCTAACTCTCAAAATACCACATAAATAGACAACATATCTGCCTCTATACACACTATTCTTTCCTCTAACAATAACCCACCCAATCTTCCTTTCTCACAACAACCAGTACCTATATCCCTAATTCTAAAATTGCTAACCAAACTAAAGCCCTGCTCACTCACCACTGATAACGTACCAGCTAAATACTTGCATCTTACTGCCAAAGTTATAGCTTACTCCTCAAGTATTCTTATTAATCATTCAATCTCTGAATCTTATGTCCCCCAACTGTGGAAAAAGTCTATTATAACTCCACTATACAAAGGTGGTAATGCACACAATCTCTCAAATTACTGTCCAATCTCCATTCTCTCCTCACTATCAAAAATCCTAGAAAAATGCATACAATTACAATTATTAAATCACCTCATTAACAACAACCTCCTAGCTCCCACACAACATGAATTCCATCCTGGACATAGTACAACCGCAGCTTTATTCTCCTTCACTGATACTGTGAATAAAGGTCTTGATGCTGGCCTATCAACGTCAGTACTCCTGCTAGAGGTTTTCAACACAGTATCACACCCTATGTTATTACAATATTTGGAAAAACTTGGATGCTCTCTAAGTGTATTAACCTGGTTTTCCTCCTATCTAAATGATAGACAACAATCTATTAGATGGCAAAACCAACAGAGTATCTGGCAAGTAGCCCAGGAGTCCCACAAGGGTCCATTTTAGGACCACTACTCTTTAATATCTTCATTAATGATCTTAATAATGCCTCCCAACAAAGCATATTAATTCAATATGCAGACGATTCAACTATCACCTCATCCTCCAACAATTTCGATAACCTCCTGAAGATCACCCAAGATGCATTCACATCCATAGAAACCTGGCTAAATGATGCTCAATTACAGCTGAACTCCAAAAAATAATTTGTTACTATTTTCATCAAAACCTCCAGCTGCAGAATTCAAGATTATTTCACATAATAGTACAGAAATAGACCAGATGCTATCTGCAAAACATTTAGGAATCACTTCTGATAAACTCTCTTTTGAACAACACATTCTCAATACAGTAAAGAAAATGCATTTTAAACTTGGCAAACTATACCAACATAAGCTCTACTTAGATAAACTAAGATAAAACTAGCAAATACTTTGCTTATCCCATCCCTCTTGTATGGAAGCCCCATTTTCACCAACCTCCATGCATCCCTCAGTAATAAGTTTGTAATCTTGCTACTACAAGATAGCAAAATTTGCCTCTAACATGCTCACCTGCTCACACCACTGCAAAGCCATCTCAAACCTGTCCTGGCTTGAATTTCACCACTGTCTCTATTATACCCAATTAACACTTGCTCATAAGCTAATTTTCAAACCGGATAGCTGTCCTGCACTCCACTCCAGTCTATCCTACACACATACACCCCAACTAGAACCCTCCAGTCTTCAGAAAGGGCACTTTTAAATGTACCTAACCCAACAAAAGAGCAGGGCAATGCCTATAGTCCTACCTTGGCAAACTATGGAATAGCCTCCCCTCATACATTACTCAACTTGACTCCCTAATAGCCTTTAAAACTGCACTAAACCCCACTATTTAAATAATCTGATCTGTACATGTGAAATACAGTGTAAGCCCCTTAACTTCACACATGTAACTACTCCGATCCTACTCTTTAACCCTCTGTTATATTATTTTCTTTCTCTTCTATATGACTGTTTCTCTTACCTACAATATGTACAATTTACTGATTATTACTTTCTTGTGATTGAAACTATGTTATTGTGTATCCATACAGTCTGATAATTATGTAATAACTACATACCATTAGTCCCCACCCTATGCTAATGTATGTATATCTCTTTCACATTGTATTTGTTTTGTACAGTATTTGATTACCTGTGGAGCTTTTGTCCCTGGGCCTCCACTGAAAATTGGTCTCTGACCCAGTGGACTTTCCCGGTCAACAAATGTCAATAAATAAATGTAATACATTAACTAGACTGGTCCAGAAACCATTTTCATCATCACCCTGGTGAGAGTGAGAGTAAAGACTTTCAAGATAGAATTAAATTTGTTACGAATAATATATTATAATGACAGTGCATATATATAGAAATATGGAAACTAACCATAACAACTACCAGTGAATACAGAAGTAACAATTACATCAGGGTAATTGAAGTGAAATTATTTAAATGTCCATGAGGAGTCATGTGGAATATTAAAAGGATTGTCGTATATGATTGCTGCTTGATATTACTTGATGTCAGGTTTTTATCTAGTATCATAATGGCTGTGCTTATACTCACTGTTAAGACATTTAATTAGCTGCTCTTTAAACATGGTTATTTTCTTGTTTTTCATTAAAATGTTAGTGAGAAATATTCCAGGGTGCTGCTATAAGCTTTGATAAAGCTTTTTCCTCTTATTGCATTGGAAGTGTGGTTGTATATAAGAAAAGGGGGGGTAAACATTTTTTTTCTTTACAATAGAGTTTGTTTGTTAGCAGTGGACAGTAGGCAGGGGCAGTTCATGCTATTCGACTGCAGGACTGCAGCCCCCCCCAGAAAATAAAAAAAAAAATGAAATGAAGAGGTAATAAGAGATCTGGGGACCCAGGTAGAAAGTAATCTCTCCTTTGACAATCATACTGCTGAAGTAGTTAGGAAATCCTTCAATGTGGCCCATCTAATTACTAAGGGGTTTGCATCTAGAAATAAAGAGTTTATAGTGCCCCTCTATGATGGGTCTGATGAGTGACGAGTAGAGTACAATGCCCCATTTGGGATGTACCTCACAAGACACTTCCAACAGCTGGAAAGACCACAAAAGCACATCACCAAGAGGATTACTTGCCTCAAACATATGTCCTATGCAGCTCGACTGAAAAAACTCCAGCTGAACTCAGTGGCATGTTGCTTAATCAGAGGTGATCTCTGCCTGAATTACAAAGCCATGTCCAACTCAGAACTGTTGGACATGCTCCACCTAAAGAAATCCAAGTCACTGCGAGCCATTTGTTCTAGTGAGCTAAACCTCACCACAACAATAAATAGAACATGCTAGAGGGATAGATTCCTGTCACAGAGACTCCCCATGCTTTGGAACAAAATTCCTAACTACATTAGGCAGAACCCCTCACTAACACTCTTCAAGAGAAGCCTTGATGAATGGATGGGTAACAGAAAATACACCCCTGGGATCACTTCATTGGCTCTGCTTGACAGAGGCTCAGTTAATCAATGGGGAGGTGAAAGCTGACACACTTTGGCTAGGCTTAAAAATGCCCTCGGGCAGATAACCTAGTACCTACCTATGAAAAAAAAAAAAAAAAAAAAGAAACGAATGAGAGTCCTGGACTTACATGCATGTTTGATCGGAGTTCCCAGAACATCACGCATACGCACAGGAATCTGGACCTGCTGGTGAACCAGTTTGGATAGGAAGACAGCCATTTTCTGTATAAAGATTCCAGAAGTCTATGCAGTTACAACTGCACAGACTGGAAGGGGATCAGACAGCAAGATCTGCAGGCTGGAACCTGCTCTCACTGGGACAAGGACTTTGCTGCTGTCTTGTGGGGCTTTTGAAACACACATTGGAATGGTAGGATGCTTGAATTATGAGCTGCTGCAGGAAGGGAATTAAGCTCAGGTAGGGTGTGTGTGTGTCTATGTGTAATGCCCCCACTGACTAGAAGAACTCAAGAAATATACCTGGTGGTGACTAGACTCAAACCCTGTACCTTAGGGGTAGGTAGCAAGAGCTTGAATTCCCTATCCACCACTTGTGAAATTTTTGCTTTATATGTCTGTTCTGTTCCTTATATAATCTGTGGTTTCCTGGAAAATGACAAGCATTTGAATTTCAGACTTCATATTCTTCAGAAAGTACCTGGTAACACAACATTTTATTCTAGCAATTTTCTGTTTATAAGATCAATATTTGAAATGTGTCCCAATTTTTGGGGCTGTATTCCCCCATTGTTGGCTTTGTCCATGTTTTTTTGTGCTAACAGATTGAGAGCTATGGTAAGAACTGAATTCACCGAATATGTTTGGGGGCTATATTTGCCCATTAATGGCTTTGTCTAGATGTTTTGTGCTAAGAAGTTGAGAGCTATAGTCAGAATTGAATTCACTAAATGACAGCCATTTAAGTTTCAGTCAACCTGTCTTTCAAGACACAGCTTATTTGACATAGAGGTATGTTGTTGACTGTAGTTCACAGGGTCCTGGGTTCAAGACTTGCAGTGAAATTCATGGTGGTAACACAGCATTTTAATCTAGCAACTTTCCAAGACTATACAAGCAATGTTTAAAATGTGTCCGTAGTTTTTGGGCTTTTGCCCCCCCCCCCCAATAAATGTTGGCTTTTACCAGATTTCTTGTGCTTCCAAGTTGAGAGATAAAGTAGAGTGTCAAGTGGATTTTACAAGGAGCTGAGAGCTTGAAGAGAAGTTTAGTGCTGCTTATGCTCAGACAGCTTGCATTTTTAATAGCAACAGGTAGTGTACTTGCTTTTGATTCAGAAGGCTGTGGGTTCTACTCCCACAGTATATAGATGCATTGCTGATACCATACTGTGTTGTACTTTTAAAGGGGGTGGATGCTGCAGTCCTAAGAATGTCCTCTTTGGCAGAGATACCTAGTAATGGTGAACCTTTATCAGATTGCCTTACACTCCCTATTGCAATATTACTAGCTTATCATTTTTTTAATGTAACATAGCCAATGTATTCCTCAAGGGCAACAGGCACTTTATTTGTAGATGAAACAATGAAATATAAAGTTGCATACTAGCAGTAACCTCTTCATTAGTCCCAGATCTCTTTAATGTGGAATTAATTACATGACTTATTTCTGCAGAGATTGTGCATATTTACTGATACTGGTGGATTGTAGAAGTTTGAGTAGACTTTTATGATGGAAATGTTCTGAATTGGGCAGTTTTGCCATTATTGGTGCATGCATTTTGTTTCATTGTTTACTGAAAAAATGTTCAATACAATAAATTTAAAATGCCTTCTAACAACTGTACCGTATTACACATGGAATATAATTTAATGCAATCAAGAACGTGTATCAGAGAACACATGTATGTTTCCTGCAAGGGGCCAATTATTTGAAAACAACCCAAAGTTAATCTTTATCTGCCACTAGCCAGATGTATTTTCTTTGAATGTGGGTTTCAACGCTGTTTCAATGAATGTAAGTTTCAAGGGCAGAGAAGTATTAATGCTAAGTCTATTTTCATTGTGAGACTGCATTGCTTTGTTTAACAGATGTCTATTAGTCTTTGTGCTCTAAAATATAAGGTAAAACTTTTAAATGAAATCCAAATCATCGTAAAAGTAAAGCAGTATGCACATTACAGTGTAACAGTGTTTATAGTAAATGGGGTTGAATAGCTGCAGGGGGAAGATCCCATTCAACCATAATTTTGTAAGGGGGGAAGGGAGGCAAACCCAGACAGCCCAGCTGAACTAAACTTCTTAACTTTCCAGATTTTTTGCAGAATGAAGAGATTTTTGCTTCTTATTTTTGGTTTGTTCCTCACATTTGGGGTTTTCTGAAAAATCATTTATGAATGAAGTCACTAAATAATGACACATTGAGTTTCAGACTTCATACACTTCAGGAAAATACATGCAAGACCTGTTATTCTGTCAACTGTCTAAGTTTATACAAGTGCAATTTTAGTACTGTTTGTATGTTCCCCAATATATATTTGGCCTTGTCCAAATTTCCTGTATTAAGAGGTGCATGCAAATAAATCACTTTATAGAATTAGGTATATCCAAACCTCTCAACTGTCCCCGATTTTGGCTCAAAATGTTGCTCTCCTCCTAATAATCACTCTGGAAAATGGCAAATTTGGAAGAAAACATGAAGGGTTTACAATAAATAAATAATTGTAATGATCAGAGTTATAGATTACTTTTAGTTTCAGAAATCCATGCAGATTCTTTTATTTTGTCAGCTGCTCAAGTTAACAGTACTAATATTTTAAAAAAAAAGTGTCCCTTCTTTGATAGGTTCCCAGCTGTATTGTGTTGCTATTTTATATTTTTGCATCAGATTTTTGGTCTGTTTTTCAAAAAACAGTGGTTTTCTGGCAAAATAGTGGCAAGTCATTAAAGATTAAAGTTAAAAAAATAATGACATACATTTGAGTTTCACATTTCATACCCTGCAGAAAATTCATACTAATGCAATACCTACTATTCTATTATCTTTCTAAGTTTGTAAGAGCAATATTTAAAAATTGCCCTAATTTTTGGGCCATTGTTCCACTTCTATTTATGGGTTTGTCCAGATGTTTTGCTCTGAGGTTGAGAAGTATGACAAATGTGTCAGGGCCATCACCATCAGCCAGAGACATTTCAAATAGTGACATGCATGTAGTGACTCTGGATGTGTCCAAGCAAGGCAAGGAGCAGTGTGCAGTGTTAAGTGTGCAAAGTATCCCCCCATCCAAGGTAGACACAAGTACCACAGTAGATTTACATCTGTCCTGGATTTTGCAGAATGTCCTGGTTTTCTGTTATATTCTTATACTGTTGATTTATGATTCTTATTCAGGAAATGCATGTTGTTGCAGTGCCTGCTGCTCTGTGTTTAAGTAGCAATGCTTTAATGATCATCAGGTAAGCTTGTCTGAGACTGTAACATACAAGTAAGCTTTAATAAGCCTACTGTTAAAGAATTAACAACACTGAAAGCCTTTTTCACGTTGCCATGCAGAGAATATTTCCATAACTAGAAAGCCTATAAGCCTTGGGTATTGAAATGCATATGACAGTATTTGTAATAAAGGACAGGATTACAGTATTTTCAGAAGCTCATTACATTTGCTGGAGACTTGCAGTCATCTTTGCAGGCTTTAGCCATAAACTAAACAGAATGCCACTATCAGGTGTGGTCCATAACCTGCACAGTAATCCTTTAAGCAATTTATCATGAGCTTGTTTCTTGTTTACTGTTCATTTTTTACTTTGATCATGTTTTCCCCATGAAATAAGTGGATAGTTGTTGTTAGGCAGCAGGTCTTCTTTGGATAAGAAACATTTTTACAAGTGAGGGTATCACAGAGATTGCTACTTTCAGCATGTTACTTGGTACTTTAATAAAGCTGAATATAAATTATAAAATTAGAACTGCAGTGCAATGAGAAGTGGTTTGAGTTCAGTGCTGCTTGCTTTTTATACTTGATTTTGACTGGCATATCAGTAATGTATCTAAATAGTAATTTATTTTTTCATGCCTCACAACCTTTGGATAATCTGTCATGTAGCCAATGCACTGAAATATTTTTTTATTTTCTACACTTCATTTTGTCTTGATTGGACTCTCATAATGATGGTTTGCCACCCAAAGCAGCATAATAAATTAAAGTCCCAGTTTTTGCATTTTTTTAGCATTGCTCCACCCTGTTCTAGTTGGTCACATCCCTTCTCATTGGCCCCACCCATTCAGCTGTCTCCTGCAGCCCCCCCCCCTTTGATTAAAAGCCACCAACCGCCACTGACAGTAGGAGCAATTTAATAATCTGTAAGCAAAGTAGTTAAATAGCAGACTAGCCCTGGCTTACATTTTGCACTAAGTAGCCATAAAGCTCTCTTGCCCCCCAAGGATATAAATCTACATATATTATTTACTCTGATTTGGAGGCTATAGATGTTTTAAGTTGGATGTAGAGCAAATAAGAATAGGCAGCATTCTAATCATGGAAACATAATTTTTAATGCCAAGGTTTTCCTAGATTCTAAGGAGGAATGTTTAAATATTTATATGCTAGAACTATTTGAGGACTACTGTTGTGAAATTTTGTACATGTGAGGTGAATGTTACCTGTTGGTCTGTAACAAAAGGTGAACTGTGTTTATGGTGGTCAGTGATAAAATGCATCTCCCCCCACATGGACAACAACACAGACAAGCTGAGTCCCAAGGGCACCCTCACTCAGCCCCAGCTAAAACAGATTAAGTCCGGCGGGGGGGTTGGAGACCATCTATTAGACCTGGTGTGACTGCTGAGTACTGGGGGTCAGGTTGGTAACAATGAGGTGTGAGTGACCAAAAAAAATAAAAAAAAGCACTGAAGTCACCAAGTAAGTGTAAGACTAAATGAAGTGTATGTGGAGGGTACCAGAATATTTCCTGCTAAATAAGTGAGTGATAGGTTATTGCAGTGCAAATAGTGGGGAAGTAGAAAAGTAAACATCTGGTATGTTAGTTACTTTAAAAATAATATTGTTTAAATCATCTTTAGCTTGGTATGGATATATTAAGAAGATGAATTAGAGTTATCTGCATGTTAGCACAGATTTAACAAGGTACTGTGTTGGAGGAAAAATGTGCGAGGAGAGGGATGTACAAGTAGCAGTATCTTATGGGGGCTTGCAAATTGGGGGTGAGTGAGAGCAATATGAAATTTACCTCTGCGATCAGCATAAGCCAATCAGGCTGCACATGCTCAGATCCAAACTAAACGAATTCTTAGAAAATATAAGAATACTATTAAGTTGACATCATCACTTTAAACTTTTTTTTTTTGAGAATCAGTCAACAGCTGTCAACATTTTGTCTTTGCGTTGTGCTTATTTTGCGTAGGGGTCCTACAGACTTTAAGGCACGTCATTGTTTTCATCAGTGCTTAATGGTGATGAATGCAGTAGCATAGTTAGGACAGGGTGAGAGGGGGCAACTGCCCTAGATGTAAAGTGCTAGGGAGTACAGCCTGGGGGCCACCTATTAAGCCAATCCTCTCTAGTGCAACACCAGCTTTAAAAAGCCGGTATTGCATTTGCACGCAAACTTGAGCACAGTTGTTTTCCAAGTGTGGTCTAAACTGTAGCAAGCTGTTTGCTACAATTTAAAAGAAGAAATACATTTTTTCATTAAATTCTAAGGGAGGAGGATCAGGGTCAGGGCTCATAAATGAAACCTGATTGGCTGACCCAAGAGGGAGGGGAGGTATGCTGTACATCTGGCCATCTGATTGGTGTGCCAGTAGAAGGAGCCTCCTTTTTTCATTTTGTGTTGTTTTTCACTTCTTGAAGAGTAGGCATGGCCACGAGGTAGGTATTGTCATGGTGTCTGCAGGTTTTAGAGAAGTCTTTTTAAGTTTTTTTTTTTTTTCTTTTGCTCTTCACCTGAAGATCTGGGGTGGGGTGCTAGTTTATGGGACCAGCACAGAGTGCTGATTGAGCCAGCTACACTTCTGAATGAATGTGACTGTGAGGTAGTCTGCATACGACATTTGCTTTATATAACTCACATTTGAAGAACCATAAAAAATATATTCTTCACCAAAATGTTTTTCCACTGGTCTTTCTGTGGAATAATGTGATACAATCCTTTAAACCACACACCATTGCCAGAGTATTACCATTGCAAATCCTCAAAACAAAAAGCAATGTGTCACTAAATCTAATTTGGATTACTCAGAAAGTCATTTGGATTCTTATCTAATAATACTTTAAGCAGGTCTCAAGATATTTCTACGTGACAGGAAAGTGTAAAATAAAAATACATTCTAATCCAAACTTTACTTTTTTGTCCTGCAGTGATCTGCCTCACTGAAATTCATAACTGTGAGAAAAAAGAAACTGAAAGCATTTCACTATAATATGAGCTAGTCATTATCAAAGGGCACTCAGCAGCAAGGTGTGAAATGAACCTGTAATAAAAAGTAAAGGCAGATGCCAGTTTGAGTGTGGGAGTAGCCCTCATTAGACAGTGCTTGTATACTAGCATAGGTAATACGAGCAAAAGTATGTTTCTCTATAAGACTCTCTTTCATGCCTTTAAAATGAGTGGAAAACTGCATGACTTCCAGAGTTCTGATCTAGCTGCATACTTTTACATATGAACAACTTTTGTACAGCAAAATAAAAGTGTGGGACACATTTAATAACAGTCAAGTGGCTTATTTCTTTAACAATCAGCATAGTCAGCAATCAGGGATATGACAGTGTGACATGTTGCAAATGAGTGTCCCTGACTGTGTGAAAAGAGGTGGTAGAATTGGATACTTCTGATGAGGTTAAATATCTGATATTTTTGGTTTTGACAGGCACTGTGAATATTTTGTGTGCAGACTGACCAGGGCATCAGCAGCTCTGTGTTAGTGACAAGTCCTCTTCTTCTGTGCCTGCAACATGTCTTAAGAAGGAACCTGTTTTTCTTACATTAATCACGCAGCTTAAGATGAGAAATGTACAAAAAAACACAGGTTCTATATTGAAAATCTAATGCGCATATTCTGAATATTATCTGCCAGGTGTCTCATTTTCATTTAGCTTAAAAAGTAAAACAGGTATCTTAGTTGTCCATGTGACGTACATCTTCCCAGGCAACAGCATTCCAGGTATTCATGTTAGCATTTGTGGTCAGTTGTTATGTACAGCAATTACACAGTCCAGATTCAAAACAGTGAAAAGTACAGACATTTAGGTAGATGCATTTAATGCTGTTACATTCATTACATAAGTCTGAAACTGAATTGACACTAACTTCTTTAACATTTACTGTTTGGGGCAAGACTAAAATAATGATTAAAACACATAGCAGAAACTTTTTCTATTGCAAGCATAATACCTCAAGTTAATTTAATAACACCTTGCGTTAATTTTACAATTCACTCAAACTACTCCCTTCTGAAAGGCTGTTAAAGCAGCAGTAAGACTTTTCTAAGTAATAATACTATTTGCAAACCAGGTAGGTCCCACTGCATACAAAATCACTATTCAGGGTGACCCAGGAGCAACATCTGGTTAAGTGACTTGCTCAGGGACACACAACAGACAAAGGATAGTGGAGGAACTTAAACTTGGAACCACAGATCACAGCTTTAATCCTCTGTGCCAGCTGTCCGACAGCTTATCAGCACTGATAGTGGACTGGAAAACGAAAAGCAAATGATAAGCTGGACGAGGAGCAGAAAGTGTGCTGCCTGAACTGATGCTGGTATCCAAAGCCAAGAGTGGACGGGGTCTCACTGTCATGGACGGGGTCTCACTGTCATGGACTGTCATGGATGGGGTCTCACTGTCATGGATGGGGTGTCAATGTCATGGACGAGGTCTCACGGTCATGGATGAGGTCTCACTGTCATGGACGGGGTCTCAATGTCAGTAGAAATGACAGTTTACATTCACTAACGAGTGTCAGAATAAAGCTACTCATGGGAAACAGTGTCCGAAGCCTACAGGCAATAAAAAGACTAGATGAGTATCTGGGCCTTGAGATGTTGTATTGAGTGACATGCAAATCAAAATGGCCTCCATCACAAATTGCGACTGATGAATGTAAATACATTCTAACTTTGTTTGGATTAGTTGTAGTAACCAATCAAAATGTTAAACCTTAATTCCTGAAGGTTATTTCTGTCCACTAATCTCTGTCCAGTTTCAAAAAGACAGTTTTCAAACAGCCATTCTTCTTGTCTGCAAGTGATACCTAATGCTTACAGCAGCATACTTTGTTTTATAAGTATATCTTAGCTATATTAGCATCAAATATGCAAAATGAGTTGCATTCTCACACACACACACACACACACACACACACACACACACACACACACGTGCATGAATACACGAGAGAGCACACACACCTACATGTACCTTCACACAAGCACACATACATACATACAGACACACACACACAGACACGCACACACACACCTCCCTCACAAGATTGAGCATACATTCACATAGTCCAGGTCAAATATAAACAAACAGTAGTGAAGCCGTTGATGTTTAAAAGCCTGCATTTATCACAGATAACGGAATAACTGCATTTGGCTTTGCAATATGTAACCCATTATTTACACTCTTATTTACCTTCCTAACTACAGCAGATGGACTCTACCCATTTCCACTCACTGCCTGAAAAATGACTGTATAAATCAGACATTAAAAGTGATACACCATGCAGATAAATATTTTACTGGTGAATAAAATATGTACCAGTCATATAAGGTAACAAATGTCTGTTAATGATAGGACTGCACTGTAATTACCATGAAACGGGAACTTACTCCAATGTCCACCAAGATAAATGTCCAATACAACTCAGATGGACATCCTAATAAACTAAATAAAATAAAGATAAATGATTGGATGATTTGCTATGGAGGGCTGTGTTACAGAGGAATAAGTACAAGCACACACTAAAAAATTACAAATGTTTGCATTAAGGTAAAGTGCAGTTACAACCATGCGTCAGTTTCTACAGTATCGGTTTCTATACAGATGGCAGAGGTGCAATTCTGTGAAACACAATCAACCAAAATCATTCACCAAACTGTAAACTGTGTTCAGACAAAAAACTTACTAAGCCATGGGCAGAGCAGGTAAAAAAAACAACCCATGAGGTTGTGGTTGGAGATGTCGTGCATCATCCTTTATAAGTCAAAACTACGCTGAGGTCACAAAACCTTGACGTGCTATTTCCTGAAAGGGTAGTATCTTGGTGATTGTCAGATGCATCCAAAACAGATTTTGTGAAGTGCATGCCAGCAAACCACTTATGAAGCATTCCTTGTGTTCTTGTAGATTTTGATATAAAGTGGCAAACGGTCTCTACAGAGGCTTATATTTTTTCAGAAAAGAATGAGCGTGGGGTGTGTGTGTGTGTGTGTGTGTGTGTGTGTGTGTGTGTGTGTGTACACACACACACGAGTATATGAATTATTTTTTGTGCATCTGATAGTGATTATATGCCTTTATTTTCTTCCACTGTTTCAGAACATTTGCTCTCTCTCTCCTACAATATGTAATGTAAAAAATGAGTACATGTGAAGATTGGGGAAAGATGGGTGAAGGCTGCCAGCCTAGTCAAATAGAATTTGATACATAATTCTATCATTTGTATAAATAAATGTAAAATACATACTTTTAAATGAAAGAAAACACTGTAAAATGTGAACTTCATGATTGTTGCAACATTGCCATCTGCTGTAAGGAAAATCAAGCCAAGCATTTAAAATGTTCTTTGAAGTTACAATTATCTAAAAAAAGTGGTGCTGAACACATTCTTTCTATTGTCTTAACTTAAGGAATAATTGTTAGAGCATACATGTGAAATGTCTTTTATTGTTGTAGTTTCCTGAGCAGGTGTTAGCTTGCTAAATAATGAAATTTGTTTGCCTGGGAACTACAGACTAAGTGTCAAGATGATGTAATGTGAATACTGGAAAAACCTAAGTGTCAAAATTATGTAATTTGGCAGGGCCTTAGCAGAGCTGTTTGTTAGTGTTTTAAAAACTATTGTTCAGTGAGTGACTAAAAGCATTTGAATTAGACCATCAACCCCAGTACTGCTTATGCGCTATATATGTATGTAAGAAAGATTATAGCACTGTGCTTTTCTCTTAAGAATAGCTAAAGATTAGAAAGTTAGATTAAGTGTTTTTCTTTGACATCAGACCTGTCCTACTGTATTGTTTTTAGTTTCTGTGTGATCTCTGAACTCTTAGATATCTCTGTGGTCTAGTAGTATTGTCTTGTGTTTTAATTATTTATTATTAAATATTTTAAAAACCTTTACCTGTGGCTGGTTTGTGTAGAGATATGCTCTAGAGTACATTGCATATTTATAGAGTTCATCGTAATAGGCCACTCTAATAAGCCTTAGACTGAATAGTCACATTACCAATTGGATAATAATATTGCACAGTAATAATTGGACACCCTTTCCAGGGCCTTTGGGTAGCTGATTATTAAGCTGGTGGTGGCAGTAATTACTACCATATAGTCTGGGTAAAGGGCACAGCTGGAGAGTCTGTGTCAGCCTTTGCTAGGAGTGTCTGTGAAGTTGTATAAATACTTACCTCAAAGTGTGTGTGTGGTGTGTCAGCTACCTGGGCAGGGACACAAAGCACTGGTGTGACAGAGAGGGCACTAGAGATTAGCCTGCCAGCTAGGCAGAGATCTGGACCCTATAGCTGTGCCAGTGAGGAGTCTTATTGGGGACCTGGAGAGCACAACCTGCCCCAGACTGACTGTGATCTCTGGGTGCACTTAAGGGAAATTGTACTTCACTGTGGGCATTTGTTATCATTTTCTCTTCTAGGGGATGATCTCCCTGGTGTTAGTGGTCAGGATTGAGGCTCTTTGATTACTGGGCTAGGGCACAGTCGTTACACATGTAATGCTAAATTCCACACAAATTTACCAAACTTGACATCAAACGGCTGTTATTAACTATATTTTATACAGAATAAATATGTGGACTGTGACACCCCTGCACTGGCCCAGTAATCAAGTAGCCTCAATTCTCACCACTGGCAAAAGTGAGGGATGTACACAATGGGAGGATGACCAGTACATACACAGCAAAGTACAATTTCCACTAAGAGCACACAAAGAACACAGTCAGTCTGGGGCTGGTTTCTCCCTCTTTCTCCAAATCACAAATAAGACTCCCCACTGGCACAGATATAGAGTTGAGATCTCAGCCAAGTGGCCACGCTAAGACCTCCAGCACCCTCTCTGTTCAACCACTGCTTTCTGTCCCTGCCCAAGTAGCTGACACACACACACTTACTTTGAGATTTGATTTTTAAGCAAGCACACACACACACACACACACACACACACACACACACACACACCTGGGGAAGGCTGGCACAGGTTTACTAGTTATGCCATGTTTTGCCCAGACTATAAGGTAGTTATCACTGCCACCAGCCAGCTCTTTATCAGCTACTTTAAGGCCCTTAGTAAAGGGTGCCCAATCTTACTGTGTCATGTCACTATAAATCCAAATAGCAGTTTTGACCAAGAGCACGGCTATTTAGGAGTTGCCTGTACAGTGTCACCAAATACATATGCAAGTACTCTAAGAACTTAAATATGTCTCACAAATATCAACCACAAAGATAAAGAACAAGATAATACTCAGTCAATAAACACAATTACTTCAGAGTTCAAAATCACAGGAAATATGTTAAAACAACATTGCAGGACAGTCTCAAATAAATACAGAAAACATCTAAACTAATATTTACTGTATTCCTATCTATATCTAAAAGAGATACTATGCACTGAATCTTACAGACAGGCAATTGCAGATGATGATGAGTGTATGTTCTTGCTAGGTCCAAGACAAAATACAAAATGCCCAGTCTCTCTCTGGGATAGTTCCCAAATTAATATCAAACATTACTGCCTGGCCAGCTTGGATGACATCACTCTTGTCACCAGGCTAAACAGAATTTTAACATCTCTGTGTGAGAAATATTTATCTCTCAGATGTTTGTTCAGAACTGTGCAGCTGCTAGGAAGTCATAAAGCAATAAAACACTTTACATTTTAAACCTAGTAATTACTTTTATTTCAAGACAATAGAAAAACTTCTAGCTCTAGACAATGTGTCTGCTTCTGCATTGAAACTAACTTTTATAGAGCACAATCATAAAGCACTTAATTTCAACTCATTTTCTTGACGTTTTGTAAGTTGATATTCTGTGTTTCAGGAGGGTATGCTATGGTTGCATTCTGGAAGCTCAGTACATAACATACAGTTCTGTATAAATAATATCAATATTCACAAATGACAGAATTATTTAAAAAATTCCAGGTAGCTGCATTGGCAGTGCCACATGGACTATTATTAATCCAAATTTCAAATCTGTACATTGCTTTCTTTCTTGTATTGTTATGGAATGTCTTGTTAGACTGGAAGTGGCATTTCTGTCCAGGACCAGAGTTTGCTGATTTTTGCTGCATTACAACTGCCTATGATCAGGGTGAGTTATGACATAATCACTAATATCTAGGTCAGGAAATATGATATCACAGCAGAGAACTGATTTCAATATAGGGCTGAGCTTTACAGGCAGAATGACTGAAGGGATTCTGAAGCGCAAAATTCAAACAGATGAACAATATTTTGGTCTGTGGTATTGACAAAGCCAGTGCACATTTCCACACAATGATTGAGCACAGAGTGTGGTCCATGTGCATTTCAGGATTATGATTCAAAAAGCTGAGCACCACATCTGCTATCCAGGACACAGGGGAACAAACAAGAGAATCCCCAACTTTGGTCCATGCACAGATGTGCTCCCACACTGGTTTGTGCATAGAGGGGGGCAATGGGCTCACCAACAGCTATGGCTCCCTCCTAAGGACACTCATGTGCAGGCAAACACATACACACACAATCCCCTGCTTACTGACCATTTAATTATTTACCTGCTGCAGCCTTAGCTATGTAAGGTATGTCCATAGACCCTTAAAAGAGATGGGCCAATTAACATTTGTTGTCCCATCTTTGCCATGGCTGTAGATGACCTGCCATTAGCATTACATGCTAAGGTGGGATCTAGTACTATAGCCTCTCTTGTTGGTTGGAGCTTGGCTTTGTCAATGTCTTGGGGATGGGCCATCTGACTGATGAATGATGGAAATGGTGACATCTGATTGGGAGGTTTGTGGGGATTGCCCCAAAAGGAGGTAGTCTTTCCCACTGCAATGTGTATGCCTCCTGAAGTAGTTATAGATCCCATTTTCCCTGATGCCAGAGAGGAAAATTAAGTTCTGGGACAGATTTACAAGAGGGGAGAATGGAAGGAATGTTGAAATACTCATTTTGAAGATGTGGACTGTATTTTTTTTCTGGAAGGAGCCATCCTTTTTATTAGATCAGTAGAGGTTATCCTTTTGTACAGAATTGGCCAAGGGCAATTACTACAATCTTCCTCACAGAATGGATCTAATCAGGCAAGACCAATGGAATTTGATAAGCCCTAATCTGAAGCAACTATAATTATTGCTTGAATAATTCAGTTGTAATACCTTTTAGGTGCTTTCTTTCTGAGAATGTGCAACAGGTAAAATGGAGTCAATAAATCTTGCTACTTGGAAATCTTATGTTACTATGTGGAAGAGATGATTGGTTTCATGCCACTCTAATTATCAGGGCCCAATCAGAACTTATGTACCTCTAGTTCTACTATATTTATGTGAGTTACTATCCCCTGGCCAGTGTTACTTCTTTAACAAGGTGCATTTGCCAATAATTTCAGCATGTCTGCCCATGGAGCCTCTTTTTTCTTCTCAGACTTTCGTCAAGCTATTCTGGAATGGAAAGGGGTTTTGCATTTATGAAGACCTGGACTACAGAAAGCCCCTTGTTTGGATCATAACTTTGTGGCATGCAGGAATCTGTGTCATTTTGAACCATCTCATTTGGCTTTTTTTTGGTTCATGATTTGAACACTATTTTTTCCTATGGCTCAGACATCTGTAAGAGTGTATCTGAGATGCAAGCTATTATAATCTGTCCAAGTAGCTAAGGTTACTGAAGCAGAAATTAATGCTGAACATGGCATAGTTGCGTAAGTTGCACTTGACATAACAGTAGACATTTGATAAAATCACTCCAGCAGTAGTAATTGCACCTTTCCTCCATCCCCTGATTTGTATGCATTTTTTAGGACAGTAGCCTCACTATATTTTGTGACAAGAAAGTTCTTAAGTACTTCAGCATCCTCTCTACTGACAATCTGTTATATTCTCGGTAGGGTATAGCTCATATCACTTGTGGCGACCCTCCACTGGACCAGTAATCAAGGATCCTCAATCCTCTTCACTGGCACTTCTGGGGGATGTTCACTGGGAGGATGACAGATACACATACAGTATTTCCAGATGCAGCTCTCTGTATCAAGTGCAATTTTCCCTAAGAGCACACAGAAACCACAGTCAATCTGGGGCTGGTTTATTCCTCTTTCTCAAGATCCCCAACAAGACTCCCCACTGGCAAAGCAATACAGTTGATATCTGAGCTGAGTGCCCAAGCCAAGGACCTTCAGCACCCTCTCTGTCCAATCTGTGCTTCATGTCCCTGCCCAAATAGCTGGCACACACACACACACACTGAGATTTGATTTACACACACACACACACACACACACACACACACACACACACACACACACACACACACACACACACACACACACACCTGGGAAAGGCTGGCACAGGTTTACTAGCTATGCCCCCTTCTGCCCACACTATAAGGTAGTTATGACTGCCATCAGACACTACTGCCAGCTGCCTTAAGACTCTTCCAAGGGTACCCAATGTACTGAGTGGAATTAATATGAATACAGATGGTAGTTTGACCAAGAGTAAAGCTATTAGGAGTCGCCCACACATAGTGTCACCAAATAAATATGCAAGTCCTCTCAGAAACTAAATATCTCTACAACGATCAGACAAAATGAATGGTTTAAATTTATTTAATAATAAATAATAAAAGAATAAGACAATACTAGATATCAATTCACAGGGATAACAGAGTTAAAAATCACAGGGAATATTTAAAATAACATTGCAGTACAGGCTCACACAAATAAAGAAAAACAATATCTAAACTAAGCTTTACTATATTCCGGACTGAATCAAAGAGAGTTACTATACCCTATTAACTTATTAATTACAGCAAGGCAAATGTTGTGGTGAATGGTTCTTATTGTTGTCAGGCCCAAAACAGACTACAGAATGCACTGTCTTACAAAGAAACTTCTCAAAATAACAACTAAAATATTACAGCTGAGATAGCTTGCAGAATTGCATCATTTCTGGTCATCTGACTTCTAGTTCTCAAACAACCCCCCCCCCCCATTCCTGGCAGCAGGCAGCATTTAGCATCTACCCATAAAATAATGCACACAAAGGCTTTTGCTCAGTTCTTTGGCAGGTGCTGGAAGTCAAAAAAACAACTGCAGACCTCATGCTTTCAGAGTGTAATGAGTTCACCCCAAAGACAATACAGAAAGATTCCTATTACAGACTTTGTCTCTGCCTGCATTGAAACCTGTGAGATATCATCTTTATGGCCTAGTCTATAAAGTGATTTGATTTCACATATTTTTCTAAAGTTTACTGGAATGAGTTTAACACTCCAGTTTCCTCTGTTAAAACATATACATTTAAAACGGTTGCAATAGTGCATGTAAATTTCTGTTGTCTTCCAGTATGGCATGCTGTGGATACATTTTAAACACAACACTTGTGACTTTACCAATACCTTTTCAACAGAAACATTTGTGAAAAGCAGTTTGATTTACATATGACATACAGTTCTAATACATTTGCAACACAAGCATCTTATATAAATTAGTTTGATATTCACAAATGACGTATAATTATTTACAAAATTTCAGCTAGCTGCACTGGTGGTACCTCCTTTTGTCACACTTATACTCCCCAACTTTGAAGACTCAAGCTAGTTTTCAAGTGACCCTTGAGAAACCTTGCTTGTGAGGGATGAGCCTATCTAAGAATATGTTACCCCATACCCTTTCTTGAGATCCCAGATGACCAATTCTGACCCCATTACAATGTTGCACTGTCATATCATACACATGCAACTCTAGGTTCTGCCACAGTAACTTGGGATTTTGCTGACTGGCTTGTTGTAGCCATAGATTCCCTTCAGACTCCTCCTGCCTTCTGCTGCAAATACTTAGTACCATGGTCTCCCTATCATGGTAAGGTTTTGTGGTGTTAACATGATACAGTTTGTCCCCTTGCCTCCTGCCTAGCAGTTCTACCATATAGTTAACATCACTGACCTTCCTTATCATCTTGTAGGCTCCCTCCCACGCTACCTGTGTCTGACTGGAATAAGAACCATCATCTGCTGCCCCACAGCATACTCTCTGGCTCAAGCATTCTTGTCATACCAGACCTTTTTCTGCTGTAAGGCTCCTGCCAGGTTCTCCTGGGCCAAGCCCATGAGTTCCCTGAGCTGTGTCCTCAGGTTTAGGACATATTCCACAACAGTCTTCTTGTGGGATTCACACTCACCCTCCCACTCATCATAAATCAAATATAGAGGTTCACTCACCCTATGCTCATACAGCAACTCAAAAGGTGAGAATCCTGTGGATTTTTGGGGCACCTTTCTGTAAGCAAACAACAGATGGGGCAAGTATTTGTCCCAGTCCCTCTTAAACTAGTCTGTAAATGCCTGTAGCAGTCCTTTAGTGTAAAATATAACCTCTCCACAAGACCATTAGTCTTGGGATGGTAGGGGGTGATCTTTAGATGCTTCACCCCACAGTGCTTTCACAGACAAACCGACAGGTCTGACATGAAATTGGAACCTCTATCTGTCAGTATTTCTTTTGGGAAACTTACCCTGCTGAAAACCTCTAACAAAGCATTTGCCACCTTTTCTGCCTCAATGGAAGACAGGGCCACGACTTCAGAGTACCTGGTAGCATAATCTACTACCACTAGGATATACTTCTTCCCTGTGGAACTTGGGGTACTCAGAGCCCCACAGTATCCATAGCTACCCTCTGAAATGGCTCCTCAATCACAGGCAAAGGCACAAAGGAACTGTGACCTTATCTCCTGTCTTGCCTACTTTTTGGCACTGCTCACAGGTACTGCAGTACGCTGTTACATCCCTTGCAATTCAAAGCCAGTAAAAGATCTGCATAATATGCCTCTTGGTAGGCTTTATGCCCACATGATCTGCAAAGGGAATGTCATGGGCTATGTCTAGAAGTGTCAGACAGTATGATCTAGGCACTACCAAGCGGTGTATTCTTTCACCCTCTAACCCTCCATCAGGGTCCATTCTCTATACAGTGACCCTTTTCCCACTATTCAGGAATCCCCTTTTCCTTGAGCATCAGGTGCCTCCCTAGCTACCTCTCTCAAGCCTTATAATTTAGGATCTGAGTGGTGAGCCTGTCTCATTTCTCTCTTTGTAACCCTTCCCAGCTCCCCTTCCAAAGGAAGTCTGGTATCCTCTGACAGCAGAGCCTGTCAGCCTGGGTACTACTATGCACCTCTGCCCTTGCAGTCATTCTGTCCAAGGGAACATCAGTACCCACAAGCAGCTGTAGCTCACTTTCAGTGTCATGGCTACAGGTAGCTCCCTCCCTAAAGTAGCCACCTCACCAGTTCTGGCTTCAAGTGTGCAGTCTGCCTGGGTTCCACCAGACTAACAGACCTACATGCCTGTCTCCAAGCCTGTGTGTCACTGTATGCACACAAGGTATTGCATTACCAAAATTGTTCTCCATCAGGACAACTGCAGGGATATTCTCAAACACACTTTCTTGCTTGCTTCCTTTTCCAACCTACCAGTCAAGGTGTACCCTAGCCAAAGGCATTTAAAATGGGGTCCTCGTAAAGCTCTGACTAAAGTAGACTGCTCAAGCAAGTTGTGCTCCTCTGTAACCATTCCAGCTTCACAGTGTTAAGGTCAAAGGCTGTCTCTCTCTTAGCAGTGACCTGATTCCCATGTACTAAGATAGGATATAACCTCTTGAGGTAGTTTGGTACCATTGTTGTCGCTAGACAACTTACCACTGTGTTATTCCCACTTGCTGGCACCCCTACCTTTTGTTCCCTACATTGCCTCCTTGGACATCTATATGCCACATGGCCACACTGGTTACATTTAAAACATTTAACCCCTGATCCTCACCATGTACCTGAACTAGTAGCTTCCCCCATTACTGGTGGACTGTGTTGGAGTGGTTTAAGTTGTCCACCATAGGTTCCCTTATAACCATGTGCTGCATTGGGTATCCCTTTTCTGTGCAATGATGCCCTGCTTGCTAGGTATAGTTCTCCTTTTTTCCCCAATCATCTGCAGTATTGCATTTCTTATATGCCAAATAGATTCTCATGTCCTCAGGCAAAGTGCTAAGGGCTTATTCCCTCACCAAAAGGTCTGCCAATCCTTCAAAAGTGGTGACCTGACACCCACTGACCCACCTATGAAAATAAGTGCTTAACTCAATATAATCACACACACTTTCAACTGCCTTGTGTCTATGCTCACAAATCTTTGTTTTCTATAAGCTTCAGATGTTAACTTAAATTATAATACAGTTAAAAACTGTTCATTGGAATGCTTTAAGTAGTCAGTATCAGATGATTTAGAAACAGCAATTACAGCTTTACCATGGAGTAAGGGAACCAGGAACCATGCCCAGAGCCCTTGGTCAACATTACACTGTTTACATAGTTTTAACTATCAAAATTATCACCCTCTGTAAATTGTGGAAGAACACACAAAGACCAGAGTCAGTCCAGAGCTGGTTTCTCCCTCTTTCTCCAGATCTCCAATAAGACTCCCCACTGGCACAGCTATAGAGTTGAGATCTCAGCTGAGTATCCAAGGCAAGGTCTCTCTGTCCAACAAGACCTTTATTGCATCTGCGCTTTGGTCACTCCCTTCTCCATTACCTCCATGACCCTGGTGAAGAGTCAACATTTTCTTTTCATTTTGCCTCTGCCTCTCATTTTCTTTGGCTTCCAAATACCACAGTTCTCTGCTGATTCTGCTTTGACCTCCAAATGCTGCAGTCTTTCTGCTGACTGTTTTTCCAAATGTTTGGCCTCCAGTTCCGGTACCTTTCAGGTGGATTTTTATGTCCTCTGAGGAAAAGTTGAAACCGTTCACTTTCTGACAGCTGTACATCCCTAAGGCCAGTCGGGCTGTCTTCCTGGTTGCTGGTCTGTGATGCAGCTGTGACTAAGGCTGCAATCATATTCCTCTGCTGACATCCTTGCCTGCTCTCCCTGACTAAGCTAACAAAAAAATAAATAAAACTACTGTGATATGAAACTCTGAATGTCTACCATGTGGCTACTTGAGAGTACAAATTCCTACTTTAGTGACCACTGTTTACAGGCTACAGGACTTCAATATCCATACAACTGAATCCCAGTATGTGATGTGTTGATCCCACCACTAACAACCAAATGTGGCAACCCTCCACTGCACCAGTAATCAAGAAGCCTCAATCCTCACTACCGGGGCACCTGTGGGGGATGTTCATTGAGAAGATGATAGGTACACACACAGCATTTCCAGATGTAGCTCTCTGCATCAAGTGCAATTTCCCTTAAGAGCACACAAAGACCAGAGTCAGCCCAGAGCTGGTTTCTCCCTCTTTCTCCAGATCTCCAATAAGACTCCCCACTGGCACAGCTATAGAGTTGAGATCTCAGCTGAGTATCCAAGGCAAGGTCTCTCTGTCCAACAAGTGCTTTGTGTCCCTGCCCAAGTAGCTGACATACACATGCACACACACACACACACACACACCTGGGAAAGGCTGGCACAGGTTTACTAACTATATCCCTTCTGCCCAGACTATAATATAGCTATAGATAGAAACAACTCTGATCCAAAACAATACCAAAACAGCAAAATCTTCAGAAGTCAGGAATCAAAAAACAGGAACCAAAGTTAAATCCAAAAGCAAATTCTTTATTCTCCAGTGCCTCGGTGTAACCACCTTTCAAGAGTATACATTCTCACTTAAAGAATGGATATATATATATATATATATATATATATATATATATATATATATATATATATATATATACTCATAGCAATTAATTAAACAATTATATTCAAAAAAGTTTTAAAGCAGACACCTCCAGTTTATTTCATTATTCAGTCCACAGGGTGTCATTGTATTGTATTTCAAAATAAAAATACTTTCCTTATAGTGTAAGTTATATTTCAAAGCATTTTCATCATTACAAAGACATTTCACACTTTCTAAAACTGTTCCTGTTAAAAATGAAGCATCACTATTATGATAAACACTAAAATGTGTGGCAATAAATTTATTTTCCCTTTTCTGTCTTATGTCTCTAATGTGCTCACCTAACCTAATACGAAACTCTCTTTTAGTTTCACCTATATAATATAATCCACAGGGACAGTGTAAAGCATACACAACTCCCTTGCTTCTACAGGTAAAACTCTCTCTTACTGTGAACCTAATGTTGTTAATATAATTAAATGTTCTGTTTGATTTCATAGTAGATTTTTTGGATTTCTGTTTAAAGAATAATTATTTTATTTTTAGTGATGTTTTGTATTGGCAGAAACAAGGTACAGCAATGGGGGCAGCTTTCGCCCCCATGTATGCCAATTTGTTTATGAATTTTTTGAAAGGAAATTTCTATTTGAGTTAAATTTTATGAAATGTAATGTGTTATTTTATTTTCGTTACATAGATTATTTGATTTTTATTTGTGATGGTGGTTTTGATTCAGTTAATGAATTTTTGACAGACTTGCATGGTAACCCATTTGGGTTAGAATTTGATGGAATACAGAAGGGAAACAAAGTAATATTCTTGGATCTTGTTTTGGAGGGTACAGAACATGGTAAAATTATATCAAATATACATAGGAAGTTTATAGATGGTAATCAATACCTTCATGCATCTAGTTGCCATCCTGTACATACTTTGGAAGCTCTCCCTTATGGGGAATTGGCAAGGGTATCTAGATTATGTAACACACAAGAAAATCTACAAAGGGAATGGGATATCACATTTAATATGTTTTTGAAAAGAGGGTACTATTTTAGAAAATGCCCTTATGAAGGTAAAAAAGGAGAATAATATGGTAAGGAATAAATGTAATAAGGGTGAACATCACCATTATAAGAAATATCATCTGGCAACCAGTGATAAAACTTGTAAGGATATTTATTTTGTCTCTACATATAATGTAAAAAGTAGAGATATAAAGGATGTAGTGGAACATTTTTGGAAATTTTTAGTGAAAGACAAGGTGTTGATGCACATTTTGCCACAAAAACCTTTATTCTCCTATAAAAGGGGAAGAAATTTGAAAGATATGGTGGTACATGGTAAATTTGTAATGCCAAAATTTTGTTTACCAAGACCACTAAGTGAATTTGGTACAAGATGTTGCAGTAGATGCAGTGTTTGTAGGAATATAGTTAGAACATTTAATTATATTAACAACATTAGGTTCACAGTAAGAGAGAGTTTTACCTGTAGAAGCAAGGGAGTTGTGTATGCTTTACACTGTCCCTGTGGATTATATTATATAGGTGAAACTAAAAGAGAGTTTCGTATTAGGTTAGGTGAGCACATTAGAGACATAAGACATAAAAGGGAAAATAAATTTATTGCCACACATTTTAGTGTTTATCATAATAGTGGTGCTTCATTTTTAACAGGAACAGTTTTAGAAAGTGTGAAATGTCTTTGTAATGATGAAAATGCTTTGAAATATAACTTACAATATAAGGAAAGTATTTTTATTTTGAAATACAATACAATGACACCCTGTGGACTGAATAATGAAATAAACTGGAGGTGTCTGCTTTAAAACTTTTTTGAATATAATTGTTTAATTAATTGTTTAATTAATTGCTATGAGTATATATATATATATATATATATATATATATATACATATACATTCTTTCAGTGAGAATGTATACTCTTGAAAGGTGGTTACACCGAGGCGCTGGAGAATAAAGAATTTGCTTTTGGATTTGACTTTGGTTCCTGTTTTTTGATTCCTGACTTCTGAAGATTTTGCTGTTTTGGTATTGTTTTGGATCAGAGTTGTTTCTATCTGAAGGTGTGTGGAGTGGAGTTTGTGTAATTATAATATAGTTATAACTGCCACCAGACACTCCTGGCAGCTACCAATATACTGAGTGAAATTAATATTAATACAAATGGTAGTTTGACCAAGAGCAAGGCTATTAAGTGTGGCCCACACAGTGTCACCAAATAGATATGCAAGTACTCACAGAACTTAAATATCTCTATGAAGATCAGCCACAATGAAAGGTTTCAATATATTTAATAATAAAAGAACAAGACAATACTAGATATCAATTCACAGTGACATCAGAGTTCCAAATCTCAGGAAATATTTAAAATAGCATTGCAGTACAGGCTCACACAAATAAAGAAAAACAATATTTAAACAAAGCTTCACTATATTCCTGACTGAATCTAAAAGAGTTACTATACCCTAATAACTTAATTAGAGCAAGGCAGATGGTACATTGAATGGTGCTCCTTGTTATTGTCAGGCCCAAGACTGAATATAGAATGCTTGGTCTCACTAAGAGACTTCTTAAAATAATATCTAAAGTATTATAGCTGGGAAATGTTGCAGAATGACAATTTCTGGTCATCTGACTTCTAGCTCTTATACAAAAGCCCATTGCTGGAAGCTGGCAGTATTTAGCACCTATCCATAAAAATACACACAAAAAGGCTCTTGCTCATATCTTTGGCAGGTGCTAGAAGTCATAAAACAATTGCATACCTCATGCTTCCAGACTATAATTAGTTCACCCCAAAGACAACACAGAAAGCTTCCTAGTACTGATGCTGTGTCTCTAGCTGCATTGAAACTTGTAATAAAGCATCTTTATAGCCTAGCCTATAAAGTGATTTAATTTCAGATATTTTTCTAAAGTTTGCTGGACTAAGGTTAGCCCTCCAGTTTCCTATCATAAAACATATACATTTAAACCATTACAATAGTGCATGTCAATTTCTGTTCTCTTCCAGTAGGGCGCACCATGGATACATTTTAAACACAAGCACTTTACAAATACCTTTTCACTACAAACATATGTACAAAGCAGTTTGATATACACATGGCATACAGTTCTAAAACATGTCACACAAGCATCTTATATAAATTAGTTTGATATTCACAAACAACATATAATTATTTACAACATTCCAACTAGTTGTGTTGTCCTTTTGTCAGATGGTTAAGTCTACTGAAGCAGTGATTTAAACAAACATCTCCTGTTTTGGTGAGTGCAACTTTCATACTTATCTTCAAAATTCTCATCACTTTTCTATAATAAATGTGATAAATTCAAAATATGTGATCTGTGTAATCACATGCTTTGTCGCTGCAGCGCTTTGAGTTGTAATTCCCTGCATAGCATCTACATTGCTTTCAGATCACATTTCTTTATACCATATAGTCTCTTGTGTAATCTCAGGGGTGGCTACAAGAATTTTCTCCTCCCGCATGAAAGACTTTACCACTGACATATTCACGGACATCTTACATCCAGCAATCAGTTACTTTTCTGATGGAGCATATCTCTTTGATGCTTTAAGTGCTTTCAACCCCTATGCAAGTGTTTTTTTTTATTTATATTATAACCTCTATACAATTCTGACTGGCATCTACTCGCAACATGACTGACTTATTCACACATGACTGACTTATTCACAAAGGACTTTAATGTTAGAACCTCTATAACTAACTACTTGAATATTTCAACCTCTTTTTTTTTTTTTTTTGCTCATAACTACACAACAAGGATAGAGGCTTCTGACAGACATACTTCTCTCATCTGTATTAGGTACAGACTTGCAAGTTATTTCATAATTTCCACTAACATAGGTTATCACTGTTTGTTTTTTGGCCTTGGCATTTGCACAACTGCTTTCTCTGGGATGGACTTCAGATTCTCTGATATTAAAATATGACCCATTTATTTTAGAATTGTAACAGATGTGTGTGTTATATTTGTAGGTTTAGCACCTGTGTCAGTCCAATGTCATGCTGTAACTGAGTCAGACTCCTACACTATTTACAACACCTTATTTGGAATACCCTTTGGAGCTTACAAAATGGAAATCTAAGCAACTCACATCATTTTGATGGCCAATGAAATGCACACAATATGAAACTCTGTTCATCTAGCTTTATCTTCCTGAAACACTTTTTCATATAGTAATAAAAAGAATTTAGCATTTGGAATTCTTGAGATCACTTCCTTAGTAACAGATAATGATCTATTTTAATTCCATATCTCTATTCAGAGCTTACAGAGCACTACAAATGCAAAGCTTATATTTCTTTATGACATAGATTGCATTGTTGGCCTATCTTTTCAATACAAGTTCATCTTAATTGCACCTAGATCTCCCTTTCCTTCACTCCTGTTCAATTGTACTTTTGAGTCCTACAGGTACTTTTATAGAAACAGGTATCACCAGTATTGTATCAGGTTTTATATGAATGGAACATTTCTCATGGCAAATTTCCTAAGCCTGTAAATAAATCAGCATAGTATTGCCATATATCATTCCTAAGGATCTGTGTAACATCTGTAATGTTTATGTGAGTCTGTGATTGATTTTCTACATATGCTGTCAAAACATTTCCACTCTGAAATAATTTTGCTATTCATAGTTTCTGAAAAGCTACATGATGCAAAATAATTGAAGGATTAGTATCTTTATATGCAGATCATAGGAAAAAAGGTAAGCATTTACAGGTTCACAGGTTGGTACTAGGCTATCGGCCCTAGTGCCTATACAAGCCTAGCCATAACAATTCCCTGGATATTTCCTCCCACAATATTTACTTCCCTGGACCCCTGTTGACGTTATCCACAAGGTGGTGAATTTCCTATCTCCCATCCAATCGTCAAGGTTCTTTTTGAAGAGGGCCAAGGAGGCACTCTGCTTGACATGTATGGGCAGTCTATTTCTTTGTAACTTCTTTCTTTTCTACTCATGTCAGCAGTTGTTGACACAGCTGTTCATTCCAGTGCCAGAACAGATTAATACAAGCACATACAGCTCTTATTTCACAACTACCTAGCCCAAGTTGGTATACATTATTTTCTGACAAAATACTGTACTCTGAACTCATGTCATGTTTAAATTCTATATTTACTCCATTCCTTCTCAATAATTTTGCTGTCCCTTTTCCTTGATTTATAGTTCACAGAATCATAGGAACTACAATGCAAATAAGAAGACCAATCATGACTTGCCAAATACCACCCTCAAGTATACCCTACTTTCAGAAGGGCAAAATATGTCAGGTCTGGGTGAACTTATGGGCTGTATTTAGTTGTCATGATTAGTCCTGAAGGAGGTGACAGTGTTGCTACTTAATGCACATTTTAGCATTTAATTTAAGCCCTTTTTGTGTGTATTATTGACTCCTCATATGTTACTTGTTTTCTCTTAATGGAACAAAGATAGTGATTGTTCAAGAATTTTATAATGTTTAGGGTGTTTTTCCTTTACCCAATGTAACACAAACCACTGAATTGGTATATATACTTTTTTTGTTGCAGATGCTTCATATTTCAGGATCTAAAGCTGCCCTTCATAGTCCTGGTCTTGCTTACTTTAAGAAGTGCCCAAGATCTTGTACCCCCCCAGCTTAGTACCGCTGATCATCAGTGCTGCAACTGCTGGCTCAAGAAAAGCAAAATAGCTAAACATTTCTGTAGCACGCTAGTAACTATTAAGGTCCTGAGGCCATCAAAAATGTAAAACACTTATAAATGAAACTTTAAAACAGTTCTCTACCCACCTACTTAATACAGATTTAAATTGGTTAAAATACTTAAGACTTCTTGTGACTCAGTTCTATACTGGAGATTCTAGCTGGATGTTTTCCTAGCAACTTGGATGCATGTATTGAGGAATATGTCAGAATTCAGGATGTAATACTTCATTTTTTTAACTAAATGAAGAATTGCAGATGTCTGTTTTCCATCTCATGTATATAAAAGTTCTGGGTACCACTTGATTTCTTATTCATAGTTGCTATCTCATTAGCATTAAAGCTATATATCCCTATATTATAATACACTACTCAGTTGTCCTCCTGCTGATGTGACATATGACCTAGTAGCACTGCACCATTGTTTCTAATGCTCTATACAACCCAGGGGCACTCTTCCTAATCAGACATACAAATAGCAGGCATAGAGTGTTCTTGCTGTATCATACTACTGAGGGGATTCTCTTAAGGTGACTTATCACCAAGGGTGGGTGACAGTTGTCATATTAAAGGGACACACTGTCTATAATACTTTATATGACTCATGGACTATACCCCTATCATTTCATGCTAAAAAGCTGACACTGCTCCTTAAATTCGGCATATTAATGCCAGAATACAGTTCATTATGTGCCATACACATGTAGGGACTAATCTAATATACCACAGAAATATGGAGGTTGATCTCTTAATGTGCCATATTAACAGAAGTCGAGGACACAGATGTTGTGTCATGTTGAAAAGGGTACTTCTGGCAAAGCATCACAATAACAGGGACATTGCTCTTAACATACTAACTGGTAGCACTGCCCATATTATGTATGCTACTGAGGGCATTGTTCCTAATGAGTCATGATGAGAGGGAACACATATTATAACACAGTACACCACCTGGGAGCACTGCCCCTAATGTGGTATGGTAATAGGAGGGCACTACTCCAAACATGGCTTAGTAATAGTGGGGGATACTGTTTATTCCTCATACTAACTAGGATCATGCATTCTAATGCAACATATTACCGAATGGCACTGCACACATCACAGGTCATTTAACCCAAGGCTATCCTCCTAATTTGGCACATTAATGGGGGCACTGTTCATAATGTGACAATATGATACGCTATTGAATAGCAGTATTCCTAAGATGGCATATTAATGCAGAGCACTGCTCCTAATGTGACATATTACCTATCAGCATTGTTCCTAGCACAGCAAACTAATGGTGTGCAGTGCTCCTAATGTGACATATAAACAGTTGGCATTGTTCCTAACATGGCATACTAATGGGGTGCACTGATCCTAGTGTGACATACTACCCAATATGGCACACTAACGGTAACATGGGTCCTGATGCTACATACTATCCACTGCACTGTTTGAACATGGCATACTAATGGCGTGCACTCTTCCTAATGTGACATAATATGCAACAGCACTGTTCCTAATGTGGCATACTAATGGGGTGCACTGCTCCTAATGTCACATACTACCCAAAAGCACTCAACTTCATATTACACATATCATGAATTCTTTTAATTTATGCCTGCCATCAGATGTCCTATACATTAGGCATGCTCTGGCATTTGTTTGTGGTTTTCAATGCTGGAAGTCCAGCAGGGTAAACTCTTTTAACTGAAGGCTTGGAAAGAAATGCTCCTGAGACATATATTTATTTATTTTTGTGAAAAGGGTAGATAGATTAATCTTGAGACTCTTTTTACCCAACTCCTGCATCAAGTGTCAACAACATTTGTAGCAAATTGCTTGCTACAAATGTGGCAAGCAGTTGCTAGAGTTTATTCTCCTGCAGGTAGTGCTAAGTTTTATATAAAAATATTTTTTAACTGTAGCAAATTGTTTGCTACAAAGTAGCATGCATTTGCTACAGTTTATACTCTGCTTGGTGAGATACATCGCTCAAGTTTTAGTTAATCAAAAATGTTTTAGATTGCAGACATGGAGCAATACAGCAGTCAGGTTTTAGTTAAATCAAAACTGTTTTAACTCATTACATTGGAGTGATGCCTACAGTTGCATTTGCAGTTAACTCCTACGGATGCCTCTAGGCGTCAAATATTGCTTGTTCATATTTGCATCAATAATTTCAAAAGTATGCTATGCACAAGGTTTTAAAATATTTCATCTTAAAACTTATGCAATAGCAAACTCAACTGCATTAGTAGATGACCTCTGTCTAGGGCAGGTAAACAGATATTAACTGTTGTTTTTATGATATTAATTTATATGGATATAATTTTCACATTTTTATAAATATCTCAGCAACCAAGTAACACAGATAGAACTCCTGAGCCTCATATGAAAGCTCTCAGCTTGAAGAATAAAATGTTGCTGATAGTTATGCGTGCAACTTTAGCTGCTGCTGAGCTATTATAAGTTGTCTACAAAATATCACAAATGTAATAGTAACTTTGTTTACTGTGACTTATAACATTCAGTTTAAGACATAGAACCGAAAGAATGTTATCAGTATAAAAATAGTCTGTGCTGAAGGCTTGTCATTTATACTTCTTTCATAACCCCTATGGTTCCAGAGATATAAACATTTGTTAGAAATAAGAGGACATAACTTGATTCAGTCAAAAGGCTTAGGCTCTGCCCATTGGAAGTTACAGTGTAAACTTCCTGTGCTCCACTGGTGTAAATGAGTTAAACTGAAGCAAACTGGTTGCTACAGTTTATACTGTGCTTGGACAGCTACAACACTCCGGTTTTAGTGCACTGAACAATGATCAGGATCTGCTGACTGTACCACCTAACACTTTGCACCTGGAGAAGCTGCCCTTCATCACACTCTAGCAACACTTCTGTTCACTGTAATTATAAATAGTATGTCTGTGCTAAAGGCATTGATCTGTCTGCAGGAAAACATAAGCAAAGACACAGTTGTGCTGGTAACACCTCTATGGTAGTTCACGTCAAGCTTCTGATCAAACTAAACCCTCAGATAACTTTTGTTTTCTAACTTACAGATAATTACACCTAGAGGGATTTTTATTACAATATTAGAACCTAGTGATATTTTCTGGCAGAGCCAAAGATTAGAACTGCAGATTTTGACCAGTTTCCAGTTTTTGTTACTCTGTTGTTGTGCATCCATCCATTTTGTTCTTGAAGTGTTGTAGGGAAATGGAGAAGAACTAAATCATGTCCAGACACTATATAGATTTTAGAAATAAGGTCTGATAATAGCAGTTAATGTATAATGAGATTATGTGCTCCAGCTGTGGGTTGATTAAAACCTGAAGGCGGCTAAGGTGGGTCTAATAGACCCAATGAGCAATGAGAGGGACTTATAGCAGCTGGTGGTCAACTGTGGTAGCAAAAAAAATATGTTTGTACACAAGGCAAAGGGACAGAGTAGATGTAGCATTAATATACATAGCATATTAAACTAGAGTTCAAAATAATCCAGTATAATTAATTTCTCTGCTTATTCACTCATTTATAGTTAGTGTGCTTTATTCAAAGTGGACTTGCCTCAAACATAGCCTTAGTGCAAAAACAGTTACAAACATTTTTACATATGTTGGCAGTGCCTATCAGCTTCAGTATTTAAGACTCCTGAACAGTCATACTTACAAACTGACCTATTATATACATAGCTTAGGTTCTCAAGTACATTGCTGTTCATACATTGCTGTTCATACCCATCTTTATAATGCATGCATTTACGTGTTTTATTGATCTTGGATATATGGCATTTATGAATAATGGGAAAAATAAAAAAAGCAAAAATAAGAGTTGGAATTCTTACAAGCAAGAAGATAGAGTAGCACATGAATTTATCAGGTAATGTCACCATCATCAAATCAACATTTATACCTGTCAGCATGGTGCTGTCCCAGCTCACTCTGCAATTGTTTAAAAGTTAGAATTTGAAACTTCCCTTGTAGTGGAAGAAGAACAATGCCTGGTCTAGCAACCAAAAAGAAGTGACATACATACAGGAGTCTATTGTATGACTGCTTTACTAAAACTGCTGTTATGGATTTAGATGTGAGGTTGTGTTGGGTAGAGGTAAGTGATATTTTGATAGTGAGACCGGGAATATGATTCCTCTTTGTAAGAACAGGTTGGGAGAATATATGTGCTTACAGATAATCTTATTTTTTGACGGGAAGACATCTGAATTTCTGTAGAAGACAAGGCGTTGCTGTCTTCAGACTATCATGCACTAAATCTACAAAACTTGTTGGTTGTGATTTATTTACTGACATTTGTTTACCAGGAAAGTCCAACTCAGCACAGGTGCATTTTTTTCCAGGGGAAGCCCAGGGAGAAAAGCTCCTAAATACCATATTTAATGCAAATAATATTTACAATAATAAATGTTAAAATGTAATTTCAATGAATTCACAGCATAATAGTCTGTAAAATAAAATTTGTAGTGTTATTCGCAAAATTAATATACAAGAATTGTACTGAGAATTTTCAGACAGAGGAGTGGAGTATAACATAGGTAGGAGTAATTTAAAGTATTAGAGGGGATAAGCAAGTTCGAGTGTTAATGGAGAAGTAGCGATGGGAGAGTAATTTGGTTATGCTAAATATAAGTAGGTATAGTAGTTTAAGTATAATAAAGTGAGGTATTAAAAGGGAATAAGCAGGTTAAATGAATTGAAGTGAGATTCTTGTTTTGGAAGGGGAAGCAATAATTAGAAAACTATACTCGGATTTAAGAAAATAACTTCTAATTGCATTTCTGAATTTTGCGTACATCTAATATGAGTATTTCTATTGTCAGGTAGATTAAGTTTTTATTTCAAAATTTTTCTTTATGTAAAAATCAACAATTAAAGGCTAATCAAACTACACATAGAGGTACATAAAGATCATGTACAAAGGTGTTTTTTGTATAATTTCATTTTTGCAATAATTGTGCTGTTCCATTTATATTGCACTTTTTTGTTATAAAGTATGTAGTTTTAATTTAGTTTCTTCAAAACAGCTATATCTATTAAGTTAAATAAACCTGTGTTTGCATTTCTTGCATGCTGAACAGATATGCAAGCACTTCTTGATTCCAAATCATGTGGACCTGCATTCTTATGATGTAATACAGGTTGCAGATAGGCTGTAGTGGGTAGGCATGTAATCTGTAGTTTGCAACACATTTCAAAGAACTATGTGACGCAGACTGCAGCACAATCAATCACTCTGTCAGCCAGGAAGGCAGACAGAAAGGAATAAATGAATTTCTGTTCAAATATAAAGGCAAATCAGAACAGAATAAGATAAATGTGCAGTATTTGACATACAGTAAATGACACAGATGCAGCACTGAAATAAAGTTTCTATGGGATGATGATGTTTAGGAAGAAAGCCTGGGGTATGTGAAACACCTCAGGGGCATCCTATAGTGAAGTATGTTATGTATTATACACTGACTGGGTTAGTGCTGGAATCAGTTTATTATACTGTGCCTCCGACTCTAAGGTCTATACTTTGTTCTTCTTTACAGTGAAATGAGACCCTTGTTTTCAAGTCAGTGTGACAGCCGGTTCACAATGAAGACACTGCATACATTATTACTGCATTCCTCGTGCTTGAATTTACACAAAAGTAGACAAAGTAAACACAATAAAAAGAAATCTATCATTATAATAAAATGAAACGTATAGGAAGCTGGGTCAGTGCTAACTTACAAAGGGCAATGAATACAAATAATTAATTGACAATTGAATGAATACATTGCGTACATGACAGCAGATAAAAATCACTCAGAAAATAAGCCTGAGGAGATTAATGTGCAAGAAAATAGTATAAGTGAAAAGAGGTGGACGGGATTTAAAAGAAGAGAAACTGAGGAACAAAGGATGTCAAGAGGAGGACAGAAGGACAAAAAATAAGGTGAGCAAAAAGACAGAATGCAAGAAATTCAGGAAGGAAGAAAGAGGAAGAGACATAGTAAGACTGAAAAGAAGATAAAAAATGAATCTTTCCAACTTGATCCCTTCCTTTTTAGTCCTAGCTTCAAGCCATCACAACACCCCCTGATGTGTGATAGACTTCCCTCCTATTTTTCCCTTCTCCTCTTGCCTTTTTCTGGTGATTTTTCTCATATTAAAAACTTGTCTAAGACTTTCACAATCAATTTTTACTAGTGCAGAAATACGGCCTTGACCATGACATTCTGCAAATTTCAGATCTAAACTATACTACTGTAAGACTGTAATATTACAACTTTATAATCTTATAAATATGGTCTTAGTGAATTTCAGCGAGCACTTAAACAAACAGTGGTCCAGGAATGAGTTTGAAAAGCTGCCATGTACCTCAGTACTATACCCTGGCCAACAATTATAAATAAGTAAAATAAAAGGGTGATGAATACCTCTATGATAACCTGTTGCTCTGTACAGGACTAGATCTATGACTTATGAGAACCACACAACAAGAGAGTCTCCAGCTCAACCACAACACTGAATATGATAATGCAGGTATCAGGAAATTAAATGAACAAATGAAAGATAAGTACATAACTACTTTACTCAAAATGTTCCCTACTGCATACAAATCAATCCATACAACACTTAAGAGTGGTGGCTTCCGCTTAGCCTTGCCTTTTCTAGCTGCATAATTCGTATCTTATTTTACATCTGATTCCACCATCCCCACCTTCTTTGTTGTACCTTTTATTGTCACCTTCATTTACAGATTCTCCTTATTCTTCAATCCTCCTTAACTTGGGTGTCTTACGCTGTAATTTTTTTATTGTTTGAGTGATTTTTTTAATATAGTGCTGCCTTCATTTCATGCTGTATGTTCTTCTTATGGGTATCCTAATTTTTAAAAAATGCACATATATGCCTGGGAGCAGGATACCTCATCAAATGTGTGTTTTCTGTCAAAAGTGGGAAAGCTGATGCAGTTGTTCAAAACTCAGCATGTCAATCCATACAGGGTTTCTCAAAATGAGATCACGGTATAGCAGCGATCAGGGAGTCTTCCCTTTCTTCACTGTAGAGTGATATCTGTGTTGGTGTATATAGTTTTTTGGGGGGGTGGAGGTAGACAGGGGCTTGACCTTCTTGCAAATAATACAAATTTGTTATTAGTTTTGATCTTTTGTGGAATTGTGTTTTTGTGCTTTGACCATTTCAGGTCAATTATTTCTGTGCTGCCATTCCTGTACATTGATGAGGTATCATCTGAGTAGAGCTGGAGTTACTTTAACTGGGCAGCATATGGCATCTGTTTGAGCCCTTTGATCCTCTTGGTGAGGTACTTTTGGGGTCTTTCCAGTTGCTGCAGGTGTCTGGTAAGGTACATCCCAAAAGGGGCATTGTACTCAATTATGGGCCTGATGAGAGATGAGTAAAGAGGCACGATGACCTCCCCTGATCTAGATGTGAATCCCTTCATGATTAGGTGGGCTATATAAAATGTTTTTCTAACCACTTTGACCACGTGGTTTTCAAATGAGAGATTGCTATCAACTTGGGTCCCCAGGTCCCTAATTACTTCTTCCATACTTAATGGATTACCACTTATGTAGTAATTTGTGGGCACTTTGTTTTTGCCAAAGGGGATGACTATACACTTTTTGGTGTTTAGCTTGAGGCCATGGCTCTGGCACCAGTTGTCTGCTTCTATGAGGCCCTTTTGTAGGATGCGTGTGTCGATTATGGTGCCTAGTCTGCAGTCATCTGCGAACTTGGTCAGCCACAGTCCTTCCGTGTTGGCCTGTACCTCCGAGAAATATATACCAAACAAGAGAGGTCCCAGGACTGAGCCTTGTGGGATGCCACTTGTAACTGGTTTGGAGTCTGACATGGCTCCAGCAATTCTAACCATGTGGGTTCTGTCCTTGAGCCAGTTTGCAACCCATCTAGTGACATAGGGGTTTAAATTTAAGCTGGTGAGCTTATCTATAATGCCCGAGTGGGGTATTTTATCGAAGGCTTTTGCGAGGTCCAGGTAGGCTATGTGGACCACCTTCCCCTCATCAATGGCCTTGGTGACTATTTCAAAGAAATTGACCAGGTTTAAGAGGCAGGATCTGCCCTTAACAAAGCCAAACAGGGTAGGATCCATTGTCTGTAGGTCCCCAATATCTTTATTTATGAGGTCCATGATGATCCTTTCCACAGCTTTGCAGACCAAGCTAGTCAGGCTTATGGGGCGATAGTTTCGAGGATCCATTGAGGCACCACCTTTGTGGAGAGGGACCACTGTTGCTGTATGCCACTCTTTGGGTACATATCCTGTAGTAAGGCTGAGATTGAACAGTAGTTTTTTGTTTGGGTTTAGCTCTTCTTGGAGTTCATGTAGGACGCAGCCCGGGACACTGGTCCCATTGATGCTGTGTTTTTTCTTTGGAGAGGGCGGCTCTTACCTGAGCATCTGAGATGTCAGGAGTGCAGCACTCTGCTGGGATAGATATTTGCCCTTTTGGTGGGGGGGGGAGTTTGCGCTGAACCTGTCAGCTAGGATGTTTGCAATGTCTGTGGGTTCAGTGTATTTTTTGTCATTTTGGACTAATTCTGAGCATATCTGCGAATTCCCACCCAGGTTCCTAACATAACTAAAGAAAGCCTTGTGATTATCCTTAGTGTCCTGTGCAATTTTTCTCTCGAAGCTGGCCTTAGACGATTTTATGAGTGCCCGTAGTTTTTTGCTAATACTGATCAGAGATGCCTTCCCTTTTTGGAATTTTACTCTATCATGTAGTAGCTTCTTCCTTCTATTGTAGAGTTTGTTTATGGCTGGGGTCCACCAGACAGGACGCCTGCCTTTGGAGGATTGGGTCTTGGTTTTATTTGGGATTGCATGATCCATGCATTCCTGAAGGTGTTCATAGAATGCGTTTATAAAGGATTCTGCGGTCTGGGCCGTATTTTCCACAGGCCTGTGGGCTTTGAAGGATTCCACCTCGGTTTTGAGGAGTGTGAAATTTGCTTTAGAGAAGCTTTTCACTAGTGTGCATTTGTGTTAAGAAAAACTGGATTACTTTATAATGGCCATTTTATCACAATCAGACATGTCACATGTACACAGTTTATGATAATCTGTCCGTAACTGTTTATAGATATTGAAAGATTATAATGATAGCAGTCTGAGAGGCCTTTTGTGATTCAAATGCTCTGAAATGGGTACCTTTGTAATTAATGGTTCATACATTTTGCTTCACTGCTTAGTGGAAAAAATGTTCAAAACTACAAATTTAAAATGCACACTGAAAAATGTTACTGCATTAATCATGAAATACAATTTAAAATGATCAGGAAAGTGAATAAAAGAATACATGTATGTATGTATGCATGGTCCTAAAATTATGGCTGGGGCCCAGAGATCCAAGATGCATTTAATCCATCACTGGCCAGATGCATTTTCAAAGTGTGTGTTTCTAGGAAAGAGAAGTTTGCCATTACTCTTGCTAAGCCTATTATAAATGTGAGACTGTTTTGTTTTGTTTACCAAAGTGTTTGTGCAATAAAACTTGTAAAGTAAATCCAAATCTCTCTAATCATTGTAAAAGTGAAGAAGAAGGAAACACAATGGACATCGACAGGTTTGAACACTGTTCTGCTAACTGACGAGTAATAGGTTGCAGGGGGGAGGTAGGTCCATTACCTTTACAAGGGTCTCATTTTACCATGATCCATCTTGGACTATAATAAATAGTTGTCTACCATACAATGACCTCTCTTAAGAAGAGAATTAAAGTCATATGACTGACTGTAATGATATCCTACTATAAAGTATTGTTGTGTGTGTTATACTGGATTAGTGCTGTAATGAAAAAAAAAAAGTTCATTGAGCTGATTGGGCTTCTTGGCAAGCCTGAAGGTTGACCTGTATGTTGGACTAGACACTACATGCTGCACCTGGTTCAAAATCAGACTGCCTGCTCTGCCATGTTCCATATACAGGTGGAGCTGTAATAGTACCATGGCAGAAGTACAGTTCTATCCATACTGCTCAACCTGGAAACATTAAAAAACTGGACAAGGCCCATAGGTACAAATCTGCACTCTGATTAGCATCTAATCTGCATACATAATTACGTAACCTCACCCACTCCAATGGTGTGGGATACCAACTTTCAAACTGAAGAACAGACAACCAAAATATGGCACCAGAGTCCCCCTTAAAGTCATTCCAATGTCCCATTACCTGGTGATTTCTCCGCATTTACCATAAACACTGTGTGCATACTGCTTTACTTCTATGATGATTATTTGGATTTCATTTTTTACATTTTGCAGCACAACAATGCACAAAACACAGACATCTGCTAAACAAAGCAATACTGTCTCACAATGAAAATAGATTTGGCATTAAAACGTCTCTGCCCTTGAAACTCACATTCATTGAAATATCACTGAAACCCACACACCACATCCAATGAAAATGCATCTGGCCAGTGGTGGATAAAGATTACCTTTGGGCTTTCAAATCATTGGCCCCTTGCACACAAAACAAGAAACATACATGTGTTCTTTTCTTTGATGCATCTTCCTGGATTTATTAAGTTATATTCCTTGTATAATACAGCACACTTGTTAGACAGAGCACATTTTAAATTTATTGTTTGAACATTTTTCCAGTAGGCTGAACTGTAGGCAATGAAACAAAATGCATGAACCAATAATGACAAAACTGCCCAATTCAGAACATTTCCATCATAAATGTCTACTTCCACACCCACACTATAAATAGAATGACAGTAGTGTAAACCATAGGCATCTTGTACAGCTTTTCACACTTGTTTTCAACTTTTTTTTTTGGGGGGGGGCAAAAGGTCAAAAACCAGGGACACATTTTAAACATTGCTTGTATAATTTTGGAAAGTTGCTAGAATAAACTGTTACCACCATGCATGTCAGTGGCAAATGAACCCAGGACCCTATGCACTACAGTCAAAGCAACATACCACTATGCCAAATCAGCAGTTTCCTGAAAAAAAGGAAGCTGAAACTTAACGGCTATCATTTAGTGAATTCAGTTCTCACTTCTCACTATAGCTCTCAACCTCTTAGCACAAAAAAACTGGACAAATAATGAGAGACTACAAATTCAGTTCTCACTTCTCACCATAGCTCTCAACTCTTAGAACAAAATACCTAGACAAAGCTCACAAGTGGTGGTGGCTGGGGACTTACCAGGGACAAATTTTAAACATTGCTTGTATAATTTTGGAAAGTTGCTAGAACAAAATGTTGTTACCACCATGCATTTCACTGGCAAGTCTTGTACCTAGGACCCTATGCACTACAGTCAGAGCAACATATCACTATGCCAAATCAGCATTCCCCTAAAAAATAGGAAGACTGAAACTTAATGGCTATCATGTAGTGAATTCAGTTCTCACTTCTCACCATAGCTCTCATCCTCTTAGAACAAAAAACCTGGACAAACAGCAAAGCCAATAATGGAGGAATAGAAGTTCTGTTCACTTCTCACCATAGGCTTAGCTGTCAACTCTTAGCACAAAACAATCTAGACAATGCTCTGAAACGGTGGTGGCTAGGAACTTTAGGCTCTTTTTACTCTGTGAGCCTGAATCCCTTTAGCCACCAGGTGTATTACATGGGGGCATTTTCTCACACTCATATATACTCACACACACACACACACACACACACACACACACACACACACACACACACACACAAAACTTGAGTCCAAAGATTCCCCCAACGATAATTCACTTCACTCGATTTCCGATGAAACAAGTGCTGCATTCCCTGGCCCGCTCTTGATAAATCCAATCCGCTGCTGTTTTCCACTTGCATTTGTTCTTGATAAATCCAAAATGCTGTCGCCACTGTAAATCCAAATGAGTGCTGCTGTTTCCCGCCCGCATTTTCATCCGGAAATGATGACGTGAGCTCATGGAGTTCAATTCCAACTGGCTGATAGCCCTGATGGAGCGGATGTCATTGTGCATGTGATGAAGTCAGCTCCGACAGCACGATATTTGAAATAATCAAGAAACCAAAAGAAAGCAATTGGAAATGAGGGGTGCCACTTGGGAATTGTGGCACCCCATAATTTGGACCCCAAAACTCTGTAAAAACTGAGTAATTCAGTATGGTTGAGAGATATAGTTTGGTCTAGACTAAACTATCCTCCAATCTCTTCTAGGAGTGATCTTGCAGTGTTGTTTTCACAATTTGACTTAATTCCCTGGTATACCAGTGGCCTGTAAGTCTGTCCCTCTTCTTGGAAGGGGAGAATGCAGGTATAATGGCAACACCATCTTACAGTTAGAGGCTATGCACTTAATAGCCTCATGGTTACGCAGCTGCACTGGTATGCCAGACCTGGTTCCTTAACAGCAACACCATGTTTGCCATACAGGTGGAGCTGTTGCACCAGGAACTCTGGCATACAGGTGGTGCTGCTGTATCAGTGAACTTTCATCCAGACTCAGCTGCCTACCAAGTCCTGGGGTTTGTCTGGATTACAATCAGACTAGGTAAGGAGAGCCAATAACCTAAAATTTGTATATAGTTTCAATACCTGCTTACTCCTTTCAATTTAATATCTTGAGGTACTGAACTACACATTGTTTTGTTCCCTTATGACATCATCAGAAAGTGCTACCAGGTAACATAGAACCAGGCAATGATTAGACAGCAGGTCATTATACAGTACGTACTAACAAATTATTTTTAGACTTAATATATATAAATCCAATGATGTAATGTAATGTAATGATGTAATTAAATATATTTATAATAATTAAAGTAAAAACTATACATTTTAGAATAAAAAAAAAAGCACTTTACATGGTGAGGGTAATTTCAACAAAAAGACTGGTAAGAAAAAAGAACCTTTGCACTTGGTCTGGCTATTTGGAGAAAGTACAGATATTTACTGACTTCCAAGCAGTGTGAATGTAGCAGACAGATTGTTGAATAAAAGCATGACTAACCATACAAACTGCAGCTTTTATCATTCAATAGTTAACCAAACTGGTTCTTTCAGCTCTGTGCAGTCTCAGCATATCACAGAGAACCAACACAGAATAAAATATAAAAAATAAATAAATAGAATACAAGCCTTACAAGAATGGATGGCAGTACATATTACAAGTCTGCATTTTTCTGTTTTACTTATTTGCTTCAGTGCTGATATTCAGAATTGTTTGAAGCTTTTTTCTGTTTTATTCTTCTCAGTGCTTTCAACACAAGGGTGAACTTGACCCAACATTGTCTAACTTAATTTGCTGCCTTCCTCCTCCTGGCAGCAAATAAACAGACGTGATAGCATGTTCTGCAGTCATGGGTGAAGCAGAACAAATTTCTTTCTTTTTTTCTAAACATTCAGTGATAAATTTCTATGCAAGTTGTGCCAATAAACAGTTCAAAGTGCAGTGTGGAAGGCTGCAAAAAGTCAACTTTTGAATGACAGATTATAGGACGTCTGCCAGAATTAATTTTGTAGAATGTAGGTAAAATGGAGCAAAAGGGGAGTTTATGTTCATTTATTAATGAAACAGCATTTCTTAAAGTAAATCTGTTTGGAACATACTTCTTTCTTGTATTAGAAATTTCATCAACCTGGCATTTCCAGTGGTATAGGGGAGATGAAGCCATGCCCATGGAAAATGTGATCTAAGGCTGAGTAGCAACTCTAGTGACTTGACAAAGGGGGAGGTAGCCAAGGCAGAAGGTAGATTACTCATTAAACCATGTTAGAAGCAGTGGCTTCGGTGAATATTAGTCCGAGTATAGAAGATGGCAGAGGATGCAAAGGCAACCCTAGGGGCCAGGAAGAAGACATCTTAAAATACCATGCCTCATTACATGTCCAGTCTCACAGCATATCAGTAAAAGTATGGTGGGGATTGTAAGAAAATGCTATTGTCATGCAGCGTAGTATAGAGGATACTGCAAATTGCTAGCTCTTCTTTGCATTTTTACTTCTCTTTTCCATATTGACAATGGCCTGGGTGTTCCCAAATCCTGAGGTAGTACAGGGGACATGAAGTTAGGGCAATATCAACACCACCAAACAGCTGATGGGTAGCTGAAGGATAAAACACAAAAACAAAAAGAAATATGACCAGTTTGGCTGCATTTTGGAATAGTCTGTTTTCTTTCCTTACTACTCTGAGTAGTTTGTATTGGTTTCTGATATTGTTTCCAGCATGATGCTTTGAGGCTTCCTAAGTCTGTTTACTGACTAACTACTGATGTTTTCTGTACTGAAACTTCCTGTAACACTTCTGATATTCTTTACATACATCCTGGCTAAAGACACATTATTGACATCTGTACTTGAATTGTATCTAAATTTGCTACTTGACCTGGGTTATGGATGAAAAAGTCCCCTATTAACCCAGTTATCAAATAATAATTAAATAAAAATGTTAGCCTCTCATGTTCTTCACAGTTTTGATACCAATGCACTGAATATTTGCTATGAGAATAATCATCTCTGTAACTAGTACCATAGATGAGACCTCTCTAGTGACCACTGCAATGGAACAATTAATTATTTAATGCTTAATCCTGCACTTGAGCAAAACAGTCTGCTTTGACACTTTCATTGAAAGATGCTATGCGTAAAGTTACTTCACAGCAAAATACACATACACATGGAATCTACAACACTTTATTTAAATTCTTAGTTTTCTTCACTCCCTTCATTTATGTATCTTCCAGTCTGATTTATTTTCATTGTTTTGCCAAATATTAATTCTTAGCTCAGTGGTATAGAGAGATGAAACCCTGACACTGAATCAGGTGACCTGAGTTTGATTAATGGACTGAGCAGAGCAATAGCTGAGCAGAGGTGGGTTGGAGTGAGTGACGCACGCCTGCTCTCTCATTCACAAGACTCTAGGATGTGAGCTTACCATTTCAGGATGATGACAGTTCTTGTATATGTATTTCTGTGTGTGTGTGTGGGGAGGGTGGGCATGCACATGTCAGAAGAGCATAGACCACTGGTGTAGTGATACAATGTTTACTTCAGCCACCAGAGTGGATACATGCTTAATAAACCCTGAAGGCTGTCTATGTCTGGATGTGGTCATAAGCCTATGGGGGGGGAATTACATTAAAAAAGAAGATGTACAGTTTTTGATGAATGTGGACATCTGGTTTAAGGATTACACATCCAAGATACCAAGGCATACATACTTGTAAAATAAGGTTTTCTTTTAATTAAATTGGTTAAACTGGTAATCCCACTGAGAGCTCTATCCCTTTGTGGGGAAACCCACCACCACTGCCTTGATAAAAGACTTTTCAGTCAGGTATACATATCAGACAAACACTGTGTGAATTAAGCTCAAGGCTGCTGCTGAGTTTGCCTCTAGATACATACAGCCTTAGTCCATGGAGACAAACTTCCAGAGATGCTGCCAGCACAGAAAATAATTATATAATTCCAGCATGATTCTTAAGGCCATCTTTGCTGAAACACAGAAACTTGCTTCCTTTGTAGTTAAACATTAATTACAGTTTAGTAATTACCTTGATTAAGATTGTATTTCTCATTTTCAGTTGGATCCTGAGGGAACATTTCTTATCCAGCACATTCCTTTAGTTTAGCACCAGCTTGTTTCCTAAGGAAGCTGATGTCACTGGGTACTTATCTAGGCTAATGACAAGACGGCATAATTTCATTGCTGGGATGGCTCATACCAGCTGGCATACACTTTGGAAATGCTACTGCTAAAATGCAATTTATTCATATTCAAGACTCCCATCTAAGCTCTTACAGCACCTTTATATTTGGGTTAGTTGCAATATCTTGATGTAGCTGATTTCTGTATTATATATTCAGATGTACTGAATGGCTTCTATCCTGATTTTGTCTTGTAGTTTATTCTGGATCTACTGTGACTGAAATCAAATTTCTCTAAACTGTATTCTTTGGCTGCAACTACATGAAGGCAACAGCTCATTTTCACAAATAACTTAAATGAATTTGCTAAAAGATGAACCGTGTTTGCTCAATAACACCCACCAAAATCCTTGACACGTATTTTTTTTTCTTTTTTGTTTGTGAAAAAGTGAGGAGTGACTGCATGCACACACACAGTCGCACTCTTGCAACATTATGAATATTTCTGTATACCCTCGGAGTTCATTTGCCAGCACATATCAGACGTTATAGTCCACCACTCCTAATATCAGATGACCAAGGAGACATCTAGAGGCTATTTTCAGCAGATGAGCCTGAGTCCCCTCCTCGGAGTGACTACAGAAGCCACCACTGAATCCTCCAGGTTGCCTTAAGCAGGATGACCTTCACCCCTACTGAGATGTAGACTTGGTTACTGCTAGTGGCCCAGCATCAGATACATCAGGTAGAGAAGACCCAAGTGGTCATTAACCTTCCACATCCTGCACTACAGCTGAACCTGAAGCAGAAGGAGCCAAAACCAGAAACAGAAGAAATACAACAATAAATCCTCATGTTTAATACAAATGCAATTTCAACTACACACTCCAGAAATGGACACAGTATACATACCCTGACACCTGGAGAGTCTTTCAGACTTCCTTATACAGGCCTTTCTTTTGAAGGTTAATTTCTCAGTTGCTACAAAAGAAAGTCCCCCACTCAATAATAATAAATAATTCTGGAAAACACTTTTTTAGAAGCCAATGCACTCTACTACTCATTAAACATGTGCCAGAATTCCTCCTGTCCACTGGATTTCTCTCCTACAAGTATTTAGGAAAATGAACAATTTGTCTCTTTTCCAGAAACATCTTAAGAATTACCTACACAAACAATCAGCGCGTACTTAACAAAATGACAAAAGGATGATCTAAATCTTACAATTAAAAATTCCATGTTGATAAAAAGACTTATTTTTCATGTACCTCCTTGTCATACTTTCCGAACTGCCAGACGAAAAGTAGTAGCTATATTTTTGTCAAGTTATCAAACCCTAACTGTTTCATTGTATAACTAGAAACTAAGCTTCTTTTGGGTTACAATGTTATACTATATTATGTATGTATGTATCGATTGATCTGTTCTATATGTATCAAAATTTATGAATACCACTTGTAGTCCAATGCGTCTCAATCTATATCAGAGTTATTGTATATTATCAATGTTTATGTTATATATGTTATATTCAATTATGGGTCAGACAATGACTGAAAAGGGTTCATAGGTTCATACTAAGCTATCTTCCCTGGGACAATTATAAGCCTAGCCTTCAGACAAACACATATTCACCAGGTTAACAAACTCAAATAAATAAAGACATTCATAAATATGTAAATAAATAAATTAGTGAATTAATTCTGACTATAGATGTATTATTGCAAGAATATCACAAAACACATGAGACTTGCTTATAAAATACTATCTGTCGTGATGTAATATAATGCTTAAAAAAGCATGTTGCTTATATTATGGAACAAAGGCCAGATATGTGCATATAACTGGGAAATTACTATATCTACTCTTTAAAAATATCAAAGTATTTAAATTCTTCCACTTTTTCCTACTCTGTCATGAATGAAGAAAGATGACAAGAGTTACAGCTGAGAACGTAGCCCTGAAAACATTGCTGCCATTAATGCGATCATGGAAAAAAAGAGATGCACTTTATCCATCTTAGGCATCGGGAATGATATTAGAGATTTACAAAAATGTGACAAAACCATTAAGGGCTACACAATGTGTGAATTTGTAGCCTGAGGAACAGTCACAACACACATACCTTCAGAAAGAAAAGGCATTATTTGCATTTTTTTTCATTTTTTTACTGCAGCAATATTTTCGAAAGTCAACAGTCTGCGACCTAGAAATAGGAGCATGCTCTGTTGGATTTTACACTTAGTTTCAGCACTTTCTCTACCAAATGTGTTTTACTATTCAGACATTTTCTCTAATATTATTCGGAGTTGGTAGTTGTACAGTCTCTGTGGGGTGGCCACGGTGTTGCAGCGGTTAGCATTGTCACCTCACAGCAAGAGGTTCTCTGGTTTGATCCTTGGCAGGAGTGACTTCTGTGCGGAGTCTACATGTCCTCCCTGTGGTCGTGTGGGTTTCCTCCAGGTGCTTCAGTTTACTCCCACAACCCAAAGACATGCTGTAGTTGGATTTGACACTCTAAATTGGCCCTAGGCATGAGTGCATGCATGTGTGTGGCTTCCATGGAAGGTTGAGCCCCGGGCTGGCAACTAGACACCGTAAAACTCTACTGCCAATCATGAGTGGACAGGTGATCTGTTGTGGTGACCCCTAGCCAGGAAAAAGCTGTAAGAAGAGTAGTAAAGACTCTGTAATGTATACATATAATTGTTTCTATTTTTGCATTTGAACACTGTTCCCAATCTTCCTTATTGTGATATATAAGCAGTCCCAGCCATATGTAGAAAAGTAGTGTTCTGTAATACATCATTTAAGATTATAATGGGGGAATTCATACAGTCTACTTCAATGAATTCACCTTATTCCAAAATGGGAGCAGGGCCATACAGCTTTCATTATGGCTTTCGTGAAACCCTGGGTATATGTTTTTTCTATTTATAGACTTTTTCTTTTCAGAGAAGCACTCATTTTTGAGTGTTTGTTATAAGGGGGCTAAGCTAATGTTTAATTAAATAAAAAAATCAAAAGTTATTCATAAAGGTGTGTGATGTATCTGTACAGCAAAATGAACCTACGGTAGTACCAGCCCAGTTGATATTACATTAGTGTACAACTTGACCTGCAAACACTAAAAAGAGAAACAACATGGTAAAGGAAAGGCAAACTTTTTCAGCTAAATTTCATTTACTGCAGCACTGAAGATGCACAAATTCTGTTTGAAGAGAGAGGGATCTGTAGTCTGTAATTACTGATCAGTTATCAGAGAAAAATATGAAAAATAAACAGATCATCAGCTTAAAATGATGGCTGAATGTATTTTATTTCTGCACAGAATACAGAATCAGCTATGACAATACTGCTAAACATAATTATTTATGAACATACTTTGATTAGTAGTCTTCATCAAGATTTGATTAGCAATCATCTCTTGACAGAAGCGTGTGACTTGTGCCACTAAAATGGATGTGGAAGGGTCATATCGGTTTCGGAAAATCTCCATGCAGTGCAGGATGACTGAGATAAAGTATGTCATTCCTTACATACAGACAATGCTGACTGTCTTCTGGGAATGATAAATAACTCATGGCAAAGGATATCCATCTCTGTTGTAACATATCAACTAACTTAAGTAAATGGAAGTAGACACAGTCTAAATAGTTATATAAAAATAAATGAAATACCTGCAAGCATTAAGCACAAGAAATTTATATATATATATATATATATATATATATATATATATATATATATATATATATTTATATTTATATTTATATTTATATTTATATATATATATATATATATATATATATATATAAGTAAGAAGGAATAAGTCATTACCTGCAAATACACAAAGAGAAATAAATTAATATGTTTATCAATAGGTTTTACTTTACAGAATATGTGATGGCAGTAAAGCCAAAAATAACCATATATATCTGTTTTGTTAACTGCTCTGTTTAGGAGATATTTCTTCTTCATTGTTTCAGTGAAGTAAAGAACTTTGTTAAGCCAGTCCACAGTGCATGAAAGTACACAATTTGTCCATATTCAGACCATACATTAGTGGTCGCTAAAAGGGAAACTGTTAGAACAGCAAATTCAATGATGCATTTCGATATCCAGGACACGAAAAGGGTATCTACATTCCCATTACTGACACTTCTGCAAGGAACATACATTGTGTGCCTTTCGGTTATGGCCTTCTCACAGACATTCTGTGTTCCCCTGTGTCTGTATAATGCTAGTCCTCTGATCACAAGCCATTGTGTAAGCCAGGCACTGTGTTACTGGGTCCCCTAACTCAATGATACCAGCAAAGGCAGCAGTTTCTTCCAGTGTGGCAACTCAGCTCACACATTGGGAAGACTGGAGAGGTAGAGCTGCCTCCCTCCAGGCACACAGGGCAGACCCCCAGGTAGAGGTAGAAGTAGATTTTGAGACATTTAAGAATTTACTTCAGTTTCTGTTTGCATTTAGGGATAGTAAATCATTGTTTATATTAATAATCACA